>NC_080386.1:37006127-37306127 GCF_014773155.1 Arachis stenosperma
TCATCTGAAGAAGAGCCTGCAGAAGCTCAAGAATTGATTGAAATGGTTGCAAATAACCAAGTCATGTACACTTCTGAAAGGAATTGTGAACAAGGGACTAGTCAGAAGAAAGGAGTTCTTGAGATTGACACTCTGAATGCCATATTGGCTCAGAACAAGATATTAACTCAACAAGTCAATTTGATTTCTCAAAGTCTGTCTGGAATGCAAAATGCACCAAACAGTACTAAGGATGCTTCATCTGAGGAAGAAGCTTATGATCCTGAGAAACCCTTCCATGGAAGAGGTGAATTACCTAGGAGAACCCTATGGAAACACCTATAATTCTTCATGAGAAATCATCAAATCTCTCATGGAAGAATCAAGAGAGACCTCAACAAGGTTTCAATAACAATAATGGTGGAAGAAACAGGTTTAGCAATAGCAAGCCTTTTCCATCATCTTCTCAGCAACAGACAGAGAGTTCTAAGCAGAATACTTCTGACTTAGCAACAATGGTCTCTGATCTAATAAAGACCACTCAAAGTTTCATGAATGAAACAAGGTCCTCCATCAGAAATTTGGAAGGACAAGTGGGTCAGCTGAGCAAGAAAGTTACTGAACTCCCTCCTAGCACTCTCCCAAGTAATACAGAAGAAAATCCAAAAGGAGAGTGCAAAGCCATAGACATGGCCGAATATGGAGAGGAAAGAGAGGAGGAGGACGCCACTGAGGAAGACCTCAGTGGGCGTGCACCAATCTCCTTTGAGTTCCTCAATGAGGAACAATGGGAATCTGAGGCTCAAAATGAGACCATAGAGATTCCATTGGACTTACTTCTGCCATTCATGAGCTCTGATGAGTATTCTTCCTCTGAAGAGGATGAGTATGTCACTGAAGAGCAAGTTGCTAAATACCTTGGAGCAATCATGAAGCTAAATGACAAGTTATTTGGAAATGAGACTGGGAGGATGAAACCTTTGCTCACCAAAGAACTGGATGACTTGTCTAGGCAGAAACTGCCTCAAAAGAGGCAAGATCCTGGGAAGTTTTCTATACCTTGTACCATAGGCACCATGACCTTCAAGAAGGCCTTGTGTGACTTAGGGTCAAGTGTAAACCTCATGCCCCTCTCTGTAATGGAGGAATTAGGGATCTTTGAGGTGCAAGCTGCAAGAATCTCATTAGAGATGGCAGACAATTCAAGAAACAAGCTCATGGACTTGTAGAGATGTTTTGGTGAAGATTGAAGACCATTACATCCCTACTGATTTCATAGTCCTAGAGACTGGGAAATGCATGGATGAATCCATCATCCTTGGCAGACCCTCCTAGCCACAGCAAAGGCTGTGATTGATGTTGATAGAGGAGAGTTGATCATCAAGTGAATGGAGAATCCTTGGTGTTAAGGCCAAGGACATTCCTCTATCATCATGGAGAGGAAGCATGAAGAGCTTCTCTCAAAACAGAGCCAAGCAGAGCCCCCACAGTCAAACTCTAAGTTTGGTGTTGGGAGGCCACAACCAAACTCTAAGTTTGGTGTTGAACCCCCACATTCAAACTCTAAGTTTGGTGTTGGGAGGTTCCAACACGGTTCTGAGTATCTCTGAGGCTCCATGAGAGTCCTCTGTCAAGCTAATGACATTAAAGAAGCGCTTGTTGGGAGGCAACCCAATGTTTTATAGTTAACTATTTTCTTTTGTTATTTTATCTTTTTGTAGGTTGATGATCATAAGAAGTCACAAAAACAATGAAAAAAGCAAAAAAACAGAATGAAAAACAGGAAGAAAAACAGCACACCTGGAGGAGAAGAAGCTGGCGTTCAAACGCCAGTAATGCTAGCTGTTGGGCGTTTAACGCCCAGTCTGGCACCATTCTGGGCGTTTAACGCCAGAAAGGGGCACCAGACTGGCGTTAAACGCCAGTAAAGGGCAACAACCTGGCGTTAAACGCCAGGAATGGGCACCAGCCCGGCGTTTAACGCCAGAAATAGCTCAAAACGTGATTTGAGCAACATTTGGTGCAGGGATGACTTTTCCTGACACCACAGGATCTGTGGACCCACAGGACCCCACCATCAATCTCTCTCTTCTTCCCCCATTCACCAATCACTCAATACCTCTTCCCCAAAAACCCTTCACCTATCAAATCCCATCTTTCTCTTCACCACTCACACCCATCCTTCATAAAACCCCACCAACCTCACCCTTCAAATTCAAACCACTTTCCCTCCCAAACCCACCCATAATGGCCGAACCATTACCCCTCCTCCATATATACCCTTCTTCAACCCTTCATTTTCACACAACCTAAACACCCCTTCTTTCCCTTCTTGGCCAAACACACCACCTTCCCCCTCTTCCTCATTTCTTCTTCTTCTACTCTCTTCTTTCTTCTTTTGCTCGAGGACGAGCAAACATTTCATAACCATTATGGCATCCAAGGCCGGAGAAACCTCTAAAAAGAGGAAAGGGAAGGCAAAAGCTTCCACCTCCGAGTCATGGGAGATGGATAGATTCCTCTCAAGGGTGCATCAAGTCCACTTCTATGAAGTTGTGGCCTTGAAGAAGGTGATCCCCGAGGTCCCCTTTTCACTCAAAAAGGGTGAATATCCGGAGATCCGCCATGAGATCCGAAGAAGAGGTTGGGAAGTACTCACCAACCCCATTCAACAAGTCGGAATCTTGATGGTTCAAGAGTTCCATGCCAATGCATGGATCACCAAGAACCATGACCAAAGTGTGAACCCGAACCCAAAGAATTATCTCACTATGGTTCGGGGGAAATACTTGGATTTCAGTCCGGAGAGTGTGAGGGTGGCGTTCAACTTGCCTATGATGCAAGGAGATGAGCATCCTTACACTAGAAGGGTCAACTTTGATCAAAGGTTGGACCAAGTCCTCACAACCATATGTGAAGAGGGGGCACAATGGAAGCAAGATTCAAGAGGAAAGCGGTCAATTGAGAAGGCATGACTCAAGCCCGTGGCTAGAGGATGGTTAGAGTTCATACAATGCTCAGTCATTCCCACTAGCAACCGGTCCGAAGTTACCATAGACCGGGCTATCATGATCCATAGCATCATGATGGAGAAGAAATAGAAGTTCATGAGGTCAGAGCCAAGAACTCTACAAGGTGGCGGACAAGACCTCCACTTTGGCAAGGTTAGCCTTCCTCATCTCATCTGTCACCTCTGTTATTCAGTTGGAGTTGACATAGAGGGAGGATACCCCATTGATGAGGACAAGCCCATCACCAAGAAAAGGATGGAGTTACACAAGAGACCCCTCTCACCATGAGATTCCTGAGATTCCTCAAGGGATGCACTTTCCTCCACAAAATTATTGGGAGCAATTAAACACCTCCTAGGAGAATGAGTTCCAACATGGGACAACTAAGGGTGGAGCATCAAGAACACTCCATTCTCCTCCATGAAATTAGAGAAGACCAAAGAATCATGAGGGAGGAGCAACAAAGACAAGGAAGAGACATTGAGGAGCTCAAGCACTCCATAGGATCTTCAAGAGCAAGAAAGAGCCGCCATCACTAAGGTGGACCCATTCCTTGATTCCTTGTTCTTATTCTTCTGTTTTCGATTTTATGCTTTATGTTTGTCCATGTTTGTGTCTTGTGATCATTAGTGTCTTAGTGTCTATGCCTTAAAGTATGAATGTCCTATGAATCCATCACTTTCTTGAATAAAAACGTGCTTAATTGAAAAAGGAAAGAATTGCATGAATTCTGAATTTTATAATAGTTTAATTATTTGATGTGGTGGCAACACTTTGTTCTCTGAATGTATGCTTGAACAGTGCATATGTCTTTTGAACTGTGGTTCATGAATGTTGGCTCTTGAAAGAATGATGAAAAAGGAGACATGTTACTGAGGATCTGAAAAATCATTAAAAAATGATTCTTGAAGCAAGAAAAAGCAGAAAAAAAAAGAGAAAAAGCAAACGAAAAAAAAAAACCGAAAAAAAAAGAAAGAAAAAGAAAGAAATAAAGTGTGATCCAAGGCAAATAAGAGTGTGCTTAAAAACCTGGACACCTTAATGGGGACTTTAGCAAAGCTGAGTCACAATCTGAAAAGGTTCACCCAATTATGTGTCTGTGGCATGTATGTATCGGTGGTAATACTGGAAGACAGAGTGCTTTGGGTCACGGCCAAGACTCAAGAAATAGCTATGTTCAAGAATCTCATACTTTACTAGGAGAATCATTAACACTATCTGGATTCTGAGTTCTAAAGAAGCCAATCATTCTGAATTACAAGGATAGAGTGAGATGCCAAAACTATTCAGAGGCAAAAAGATAAAAGCCCCGCTCATTTAATTAATACTGATCTTCATAGATGTTTTGGAGTCATTGCATATTCTCTTCTTTTTATCTTATTTGATCTTCAGTTGCTTGGGGACAAGCAACAATTTAAGTTTGGTGTTGTGATGAGCGGATAATTTGTATGCTTTTGGCATTGTTTTTAGTATATTTTTAGTATGATCTAGTTAGTTTTTAGTATATTTTTATTAGTTTTTAGTTAAAATTCACTTTTCTGGACTTTACTATGAGTTGTGTGTTTTTCTGTGATTTCAGGTATTTTCTGGCTGAAATTGAGGGACTGAGCAAAAATCTGATCCAGAGACTCAAAAGGATACAGATGCTGTTGGATTCTGACCTCCCTGCACTCAAAGTGGATTTTCTGGAGCTACAGAAGCCCAATTGGCGCGCTCTCAACGGCGTTGGAAAGTAGACATCCTGGGCTTTCAGCAATATATAATAGTCCATACTTTGCCCAAGATTTGATGGCCTAAACCGGCGTTCAAAGTCACCTCAAGAAATTCCAGCGTTAAACGCCGGAACTAGCACCTAATTGGGAGTTAAACGCCCAAACTGGCATAAAAAGCTGGCGTTTAACTCCAAGGAGAGTCTACACGAAAATGCTTCATTGCTCAGCCCAAGCACACACCAAGTGGGCCGGAAGTGGATTTTTATGTCATTTACTCATCTCTATACACCCTAGGCTACTAGTTCCTATAAATAGGACCTTTACTATTGTATTTTCATCTTTTGATCATGTTTTGATGATTGAACCCTCTTTGGGAGGCTGGCCATTCGGCCATGCCTAGACTTTGTTCTTATGTATTTTCAACGGTGGAGTTTCTACACACCATAGATTAAGGTGTGGAGCTCTGCTGTACCTCGAGTATTAATGCAATTACTATTATTCTTCTATTCAATTTGCTTGTTCTTGTCCAAGAATCACTTGTTCTTCAACTTGATGAAGGTGATGATTGACGCCCATCATCATTCTCACCCATGAACAAAGTGACTGACAACCACTCTTGTTCTACAAGCATTCGAGGCTTAGTGAATATCTCTTGGATTTCTGATTGCACGATGCATGGTTGATCGCTGACAACCGAGTGCTCGCCTGACAAACGAGCCAGCCATTCCGTGAGATCAGAGTCTTCGTGGTATAGGAGAGAAACTGATGGCGGCATTCAAGAGAATCCGGAAGGTCTCACCTTGTCTGTGGTATTCTGAGTAGGATTCAATGATTGAATGACTGTGACGTGCTTCAAACTCCTAGCAGGCTAGGGCGTTAGTGACAGACGCAAAGTATCAATGGATATTATTCCGGCCTGAACGAGAACGACAGATGATTAGCCTATGCTGTGACAGAGCATCAGGGACGTATTTTCACTGAGAGGATGGGAGGTAGCTGCTGACAACAGTAAAACCCTACACAAGCTTGCCATGGAAAGGAGTAAGAAGGATTGGATGAAGGCAGTAGGAAAGCAGAGAGACGGAAGAGAAGGCATCTTCATACGCTTGTCTGAAGCTCTTACACCAATGATATACATAAGTATCTCTATCTTATCTTTATGCTTTATTCGTTATCACTATACCCATTTGAGTTTGCCTAACTGAGATTACAAGATGACCATAGCTTGCTCATACCACCAATCTCCGGGATCGACCCTTACTCGCGTAAGGTTTATTACTTGGACGACCCAGTGCACTTGCTGGTTAGTTGTGCGAAGTTGTGTTTATGCCATGGTATTGAGCACCAAGTCTTTGGAGCCATTACTAGGGATTGTTTATGTTTTGAAAAGTATTGATCACAATTTCGTGCACCACAATCCTGAGATAAAGGTTGGAAGAAATATGGTTCAGGAATTCTACTCAAATCTGTGGCTGACAGATAAGCAGAGAATGACTGGAACTGCTTTCCATACTTATAAAACCATGGTCAGAGGGAAAGTTATCTACTTCCATCTGGACAAAATAAGAGAAATCTTCAAATTGCCTCAACTGCAAGATGATCCTGAATCCTTTAATAGGAGAATGGTGAGAGCAGATAAAGGGTTGGATCAAGTTCTAGAGGACATATGCCTCCCTGGAACTAAGTGGATAACCAATTCAAAGGGTGTCCCAAACCAACTCAAGAGGGGAGACCTCAAACCAATTGCAAGAGGTTGGCTAGACTTTATTGGGCGTTCCATATTGCCCACTAGCAACCGTTCTGAGGTCACTATCAAGAGAGCAGTGATGATTGCATATGCTTGGAAAAGAAGTGGAGGTTCATCATCTGATTGCTTGTGAGATCTACACAATTGCAAATAAGAATTCCACTGAGGCCAAATTGGCTTACCCAAGCTTGATCTCCTTGCTCTGTAAAGAGGATGGGGTAAAGATGGGAGTAGATGAATTCATACCCATTGAACATCCAATCACCAAGAAGTCAATGGAAGGACAAATACAAGACAACTCTATCAAAAGGAGGGCGCAGGAGTTCCTCCCTGAATTTCCTGAAATTGGCTACTGGGCCAGCCTAGAAGCATCTATCACCAAGTTGCAAGAAACTATGGAGCAACTTAAGGAAGAACAGCAGAATCAGAACTGCATGCTCTGCAAATTGCTGAAGGAACAAGAGAAGCAGGGGTGTGAACTTCAAGAACTGAAACGCCAAAAGTTCTCTCCTCAATTTGAGGGAGCATCCACTTCTCAAAATCAAGGTTGTTGAGTCCTAACAATGTGAAAGCCTCTATCATTAGGAGCCTATTTAAATTTTGTTGTTTTCTATTTTTTAGTCTCATATTATATCTATTTTTGAGTCTTGTTCTTAATTCATAATTAATAAAACTTAAAATTCATGCCTTAAAGCTATGAATGTCCGATGAATCCATCACCTCTCTTAAATGAAAAATGCTTTAATCACAAAAGAACAAGAAGTACAGGATTTCGAATTTATCTTTGAAACTAGTTGAATTAGTTTGATGTGGTGACAATACTTTTTGTTTTCCGAATGAATGCTTGAACAGTGCATATGTCTTTTGAATTTGTTGTTTTGAGAATGCTAAAATTGTTGGCTCTTGAAAGAATGAGGGAAAAAGAGAACTGTTATTGAGGATCTGAAAAATCATCAGATTGATTCTTGAAGCAAGAAAAAGCAGTGATTCAAAAAAAAAACGAAAGAAAAAAAAAAGAGAAGAAATAGAAGAAAAAGAAAGAAATAAAGTTGTGATCCAAGGCAAAAAGAGTGTGCTTAAGAACCCTGGACACCTATACTTGGGGACTCTAGCAAAGCTGGGTCATAATCTGAAAAGGTTCACCCAAGTATGTGTCTGTGGCATGTATGTATCCGGTGGTAATACTGGATGACAGAGTGCTTTGGGCCACAGCCAAGACTCATGACATAGCTATGTTCAAGAATTATTATACTTATCTAGGAAAATCAATAACACTATCTGAGTTCTGAGTTCCTATAGATGCCAATCATTCTGAACTTCAAAGGATAGAGTGAGGTGCCAAAACTGTTCGGAAGCAAAAAGCTACTAGTCCCGCTCATCTAATTGGAACTGAGTTTCCTTGATATTTTGGAGTCTATAGTATATTCTCTTCTTTTTATCCTATTTTGATTTTCAGTTGCTTGGGGACAAGCAACAATTTAAGTTTGGTGTTGTGATGAGCGGATAATTTATGTTTTTAGTATATTTTAGTTGGTTTTTAGTATATTTTTATTAGTTTTTAGTTAAAATTCACTTTTCTGGACTTTACTATGAGTTTGTGTGTTTTTCTGTGATTTCAGGTATTTTCTGGCTGAAATTGAGGGACCTGAGCAAAAATCTGATTCAGAGACTGAAAAGGACTGCAGATGCTGTTGGATTCTGACTTTCCTGCACTCGAAGTAGATTTTCTGGAGCTACAGAAGCCCAATTGGCGCGCTCTCAACGGCGTTGGAAAGTAGACATTCTGGGCTTTCCAGAAATATATAATAGTCCATACTTTACTGGTGGACGAAATTGTGATTCAATATTCTTAATATATTATTCTATCTTTTGAGCTTTGGCATGTACCCTTGGGGCACTGGTTGAATTCACAACTCCGTTCAACTAACCAGCAAGTGTACTGGGTCGTCCAAGTAATACCTTACGTGAGTAAGGGTCGAATCCACAGAGATTATTGGTTTGAAGCAATCAATATTTATTTTATTAATCTTAGTCAGGATGTCAATAGGATTATTAGGATTAAAAGTGAAATTACTGGATTTCATAAAAGAGGGAACAATGTTACTTTGATTTGCAGCACTGGGGAATATGTTGGAGTTTTGGAGATGCTTTGTCCTTTGAATTTCTACTTTTCCTTGAAGTCCTCTTCTCACACGCCTGGTTCCTTCCATGGCAAGCTCTATGTAGGGTGTCACCGTTGTCAATGGCTACTTCCCATCCTCGCAGTGAAAGCTATGCACGCACTCTGTCACAGTACGGCCAATCACCGGTTGGTTCCCGCTCCTACTGGAATAGAATCCCTCTTTTGCGTCTGTCACTAACGCCCAGCAGGTTAAAGTCTGAAGCACGTCACAGTCATTCAATCCCGGAATCCTACTCGGAATACCACAGACAAGGTTTAGACTTTCCGGATTCTCATGAATGCCGCCATCAATCCAGCTTATACCACGAAGATTCTGATTAGGGAAGCTAAGAGACATTCATTCAATCTGATGTAGAACGGAGGTGGTTGTCAGGCACACGTTCATGGATTGAGGAAGGTGATGAGTGTCACGGATCATCACCTTTCCACAGTTAAGCGCGAATAAACGTCTTAGATAAGAACAAGCGTGTTGAATGGAAAACAAAGGAATTGTATTAAATCATCGAGACGCTGCAGAGCTCCTCACCCCAACAATGGAGTTTAGAGACTCATGCCGTCACAAAGTATGTAATTCAGATCTGAAAATATGATGATGTGCAAGATAAGTATGTAAAGTTGTTTAAATAGTAAACTAGTAACCTAGGTTTACAGAAAATGGATAAACTAAGATAATTGGTGTAGAAATCCACTTCTGGGGCCCACTTGGTGTGTGCTGGGGCTGAGACTAATGCTTTCCACGTGTGGAGGCCTTTCTTGGCGTCAAACTCCAGGTTTTGACGTGTTTTGGGCGTTCAACTCCGGATCATGACGTTTTTCTGGCGTTTAACTCCAGACAGCAGCATGTACTTGGCGTTCAACGCCAAGTTACGTCGTCTATCCTTGCGCAAAGTATGGACTATTATATATTGCTGGAAAGCCCTGGATGTCTACTTTCCAACGCTGTTGAGAGCGCGCCAATTGGACTCCTGTAGCTCCAGAAAATCCATTTCTAGTGCAGGGAGGTCAGGATCCAACAGCATCAGCAGTCCTTTTTCAGCCTAAGTCAGATTTTTGCTCAGCTCCCTCAATTTCAGCCAGAAAATACCTGAAATCACAGAAAAACACACAAACTCATAGTAAAGTCCAGAAATATGATTTTTGCCTAAAAACTAATATTATTTTACTAAAACTAACTGAAACATGCTAAATCTACATGAAATTACCGCCAAAAAGCGTACAAAATATCGCTCATCACAACACCAAACTTAAACTGTTGCTTGTCCTCAAGCAACTAGATAAATAAAATAGGATTTAGCAGAAATTAAGAAGTAATATATATTTAGAGTTTTAAATGAAGCTCAGATTTATTAGATGAGCGGGGCTTGTAGCTTTTGCCTCTGAACAGTTTTGGCATCTCCCTGTATCTTTTTAAATTTCAGAACAATTGGCATCCTTAGGAACTCAGAGTTCAGATAGTATCATTGACTCTCCTAGTGTAGTATGTTGATTCTTGAACACAGTTATTTTATGAGTCTTGGCTGTGGCCCTAAGCACTTTGTTTTCCAGTATTACCACCGGATACATAAATGCCACAGACACATGATTGGGTGAACCTTTTCAGATTGTGACTCAGCTTTGCTAGAGTCCCCAGTCAGTGGTGTCCAGAGCTCTTAAGCACACTCTTTTGCTTTGGATCACGACTTTAACCACTCAGTCTCAAGCTTGTAACTTGGACCTGCATGCCACAAGCACATGGTTAGGGACAGCTTGGTTTAGCCGCTTAGGCCTGGATTTTATTCCTTGGGCCCTCCTATCCATTGATGCTCAAAGCTTGGATCCTTTTATGCCTTTTGATTGTAATTATAAAATTTTTTTTTTTTTTTGAACTGCTTTTTCTTGCTTCAAGAATCAATTTCATGATTTTTCAGATCATCAATGATTTTTCGTGTTCCTCATCCTTTCAGGAGCCAATATTCATCAAATTCAAAGTACAATTTATGCACTGTTCAAGCATTCATTCAGAGAACAACAAGTATTGCCACCACATAATTAATTATAGTCTTTATTACTAAGAACTCATAAATATAGATTACTTCTTGTTCTAAAAAATCTACTACTTATTTATGCCTGATGATGATGAGAAAAATAAATTATAGCTTTAATTGGAAATAAAATCAAAATAGACAAACTAAATATCTCCTAAGGTAAAATCCTATAATAATACTATCACAGAGTTAAAGCTGGAATTAGAACTTAACAACCTGTATTTGGGAAGTGGATGTTCCTCTAGTCTGTGGGGTGCCTTCAAGAATGAATTTCTGACGCTTCAGCTCCCTTAAGTTCACATCCTTGCTCTTCCTGTTCTCTTAGGTGCCATGATCTTAATGAGTTTTAGCTCAGTGATCATGGCAAATCACACCAAACTTAGAGGTTTGCTTGTCCTCAAGCAAAAGAAAGGAAAGGAGAGGAGTAGAAGGAGAGGTATTTCATAAAAAGATAAGATGAGTTGAAAAAGATATTAGAAGAAATTAAAAATATTTGAAAAAGAATTGGATTGGAAAAAGATATAATTTTAAAAAAGAAAAGATATGAATCAAAATTTAAAAGATAGAATTGAATTTTAATTTTGAAAAGGATTTTTAAAAGGAGTTAAAGATGTGTTGGAAACAAATTTGAAAAGATGATGGATTGAATTGGAAAGCCATTTGTTCTTTTGGGTTAAGATAAATCTAAAAAATTTGAAATCATTGGATTTTAGAAATTAGGATAAACTTTTTGGAATTGAAAGTGATAATTTGAAATATGTTTATGCAAGAAATCATGAATTAAAACTTAAAAATTTAGAAAAATTTTAAAGAAAACGAATTTTACCTCCTCCCCACCATCCTGGCGTTAAACGCCCAGGATGCTAGCAAACTGGCGTTAAACGCCCAGAAGGTGCATCTTTCTGGCGTTTAACGCCCAGAAGATGCTCCTTTCTGGCGTTTAACGCCCAGATGGCTACCCTTACTGGCGTTAAACGCCCAGCGGGAGCTTCTTTTGGGCGTTTAACGCCCAAAGTATTTCTTACTGGCTTTTTCATGCCAGTGAGCTTCCAAATTTCCCTGTAACTCTGTGACTTCAACCAATTGCTATTTCACCTTTTGAAGATACTTGGACTCAAACCTGTAAAGAAAATCAATACGAATAAAATTAAATTTTGTGATTGGCTGGGTTGCCTCCCAGCAAGCGCTTCTTTAATGTCTTTTAGCTGGACTGAGTTTTAATCAAGTCTCAGTTTTGAGCATTCTTGCTCAAAATTGCCTTCAAGATAATGTTTGACTCTTTGTCCATTAACAATGAACTTTTTGTTAGAGTCATTATCCTGAAGCTCTATGTATCCATATGGGACACGTTTGTAATGACATATGGACCTCTCCACCGGGATTTTAATTCCCCAGGGAATAATTTGAGCCTAGAATTGAATAGCGGAACTTTTTGCCCCGGATCAAAGACTCTGGATGACAATTTCTTATCATGCCATCTTTTCGCTTTCTCTTTGTAAATCTTTGCATTTTCGAAAGCATTGAGTCTAATTTCCTCTAGCTCTGATTCGAGACTCTCAGCCATATTGACCTCTTACCAGAGAGTCAATTATATCAACATTCATGCAGTCATTTGGGGTGTCTGGATGTTGCATGGCTTTAACAACATTCAGCTTGAACTCTTCCTCATTGACTCTCAAGGTTACTTCCCCTTTTTGGACATCAATGAGGGTTTGGCCAGTTGCTAGGAAAGGTCTTCCTAGAATGAGAGTTGCACTCTTGTGCTCCTCCATTTCCAGCACCACAAAGTCAGTAGGAAAGGCAAACGGCCCAACCTTGACAATCATGTCTTCAATTACGCCTGATGGGTATTTAATGGAGCCATCAGCAAGTTGAAGACATATCCTGGTTGGTTTGATTTCTTCAGTTAAACCAAGCTTTCTGATAGTAGATGCAGGTATTAGGTTGATACTTGCCCCAAGGTCACACAAAGCTTGCTTGTTGCAATTACCTCCTAATGTGCATGGTATCATAAAGCTCCCAGGATCTTTAAGCTTCTCAGGTAAGCTTTTCAGAATGACTGCACTGCATTCTTCAGTGAGGTAGACCTTTTCAGTTTCCCTCCAATCCTTCTTATGACTTAAGATTTCTTTCATGAACTTAGCATAAGAGGGTATTTGCTCAAGTGCTTCTGCAAACGGAATCTTTATTTCAAGAGTCCTGAGATAGTCTGCAAAGCGGGCAAATTGCTTATCCTGTTCCGCTTGACGGAGTTTTTGAGGATAAGGCATTTTGGCTTTGTATTCCTCAACCTTAGTTGCTGCAGGTTTATTACCTACAGAAGTGGGTTGGGAAGCCTTTTTAGAAGGATTGTTATCAGCACTTGTATGTGACTGATCACCCACTGGCGTTTGAATACCAGGGGTGGAAGCTGGGGTGGCGTTAAACGCCACCTCCTTGCTTGTTATTGGCGTTTGAACGCCATCTTTGTCCCTTTCTGGGCTCGGACTGTCTTCAGGAGGATTTTGGGTATCCACTTGTTCATTTCTTGGTTTCCTGCTTCTTTGAAGTGAGGTATTTAATGTTTTCCCACTTCTTAATTGAACTGCTTGACATTCTTTGTTATTTGTCTTGACAGTTGTTTTTCTGTCTGCTTTAATTGTACTTCCATGTTCCTGTTAGCCATTCTTGTTTCCTGTAATATTTCTTGAATTCGGCTAGCTGTTGAGTTAGAAAGTCCAATTGCTGATTGAATTCATTAGCCTGATCCACTGGACTGAGTTCTGCAGTTACTGTTTTAGCTTCTTCTTTCATGACAGATTCATTGCTTAAGTACAGATGTTGATTTCTGGCAACTGTATCAATAAGCTCTTGAGCCTCTTCAATTGTTTTTCTCATATGTATAGATCCACCAGCTGAGTGGTCTAGAGAAATCTGAGCTTTTTCTGTAAGCCCATAGTAGAAGATGTCTAATTGTACCCATTCCGAAAACATTTCAGAGGGGCATTTTCTTAGCAACTCTCTGTATCTCTCCCATGCATCATAAAGAGATTCATTATCTCCTTGTTTGAAGCCTTGGATGCTTAGCCTTAGCTGTGTCATCCTTTTTGGAGGGAAATAGTGATTCAGGAATTTTTCTGACAGCTGTTTCCATGTTTTTATGCTGTTCTTAGGCTGGTTATTTAACCACCTCTTAGCTTGATCTTTTACAGCAAATGGAAACAGTAGTAGTCTGTAGATATCCTGATCTACTTCCTTATCATGTACTGTATCAGCAATTTGCAGAAATTGTGCCAGAAACTCTGTAGGTTCTTCATGTGGAAGACCAGAATACTGGCAGTTTTGCTGCACCATGATAATGAGCTGAGGATTCAGCTCAAAGCTACTAACTCCAATGGAGGGTATACAGATACTACTCCCATATGAAGTAGTAGTGGGGTTAGCATATGACCCCAAAGTCCTCTTGGACTGTTCATTCCCACTTGCTTCCATACTAGATCACAAGGGATAATTTATATGTTGATAATTATTTATTTTATAGTTGTGGAATAAATAAAATAAATAAAAAAAGAAGGAATATATAAAAAATATTTTGAAAATATTTTGTAAAAATAATTTTTTTTTTTTTGAAAAAAAAAATTTGAAATTGAATTCTAAAAAAATAAAATAAAAAAATTCGAAAATAAAGTTTAAAATTAGTTAGAAAAGATATAAATTTTTTTGAATTTTGAATTTTATGATGAAAGAGAAAAACACATAAAAGACACAAGACTTAAAACTTTTAGATCTGATGCTCCTTATTTTCGAAAATTTTGGAGGGAAAACACCAAGGAACACCAAACTTAAAAATTTTAAGATCAAGACACAAGAAAAACTCAAGAACACTTTGAAGATTCACAAGAACACCAAGAACAAAAGAAAGAACACCAAACTTAAAATTTTTAGAAAATCAAGACAAGTTTTCGAAAATTAAAGAAAGATTAACAAGAAAACACCAAACTTAGAGTTTGGCACAGGATTAAATCAAGAAAAATTTTTTGAAAAAGATTTTCAAAAGTACTGGTGCTCCCTTATCAAGAATATAAGCCAATGCTTTAGCCAATTGGGAATAAATATGACACTTGATGCAGATGTTCTTGAAAAGAAACTATCCTATCAAAATTTAATGACTCTATAACAATAAAAATAAGAATAAAAATAAAAATAAATTATTCCTAATCTAAGAAATAAAATAAACCTTCAATTGTCCAAACTCAATAATCCCCGGCAACGGCGCCAAAAACTTGGTGGACGAAATTGTGATTCAATATTCTTAATATATTATTCTATCTTTTGAGCTTTGGCATGTACCCTTGGGGCACTGGTTGAATTCACAACTCCGTTCAACTAACCAGCAAGTGTACTGGGTCGTCCAAGTAATACCTTACGTGAGTAAGGGTCGAATCCACAGAGATTATTGGTTTGAAGCAATCAATATTTATTTTATTAATCTTAGTCAGGATGTCAATAGGATTATTAGGATTAAAAGTGAAATTACTGGATTTCATAAAAGAGGGAACAATGTTACTTTGATTTGCAGCACTGGGGAATATGTTGGAGTTTTGGAGATGCTTTGTCCTTTGAATTTCTACTTTTCCTTGAAGTCCTCTTCTCACACGCCTGGTTCCTTCCATGGCAAGCTCTATGTAGGGTGTCACCGTTGTCAATGGCTACTTCCCATCCTCGCAGTGAAAGCTATGCACGCACTCTGTCACAGTACGGCCAATCACCGGTTGGTTCCCGCTCCTACTGGAATAGAATCCCTCTTTTGCGTCTGTCACTAACGCCCAGCAGGTTAAAGTCTGAAGCACGTCACAGTCATTCAATCCCGGAATCCTACTCGGAATACCACAGACAAGGTTTAGACTTTCCGGATTCTCATGAATGCCGCCATCAATCCAGCTTATACCACGAAGATTCTGATTAGGGAAGCTAAGAGACATTCATTCAATCTGATGTAGAACGGAGGTGGTTGTCAGGCACACGTTCATGGATTGAGGAAGGTGATGAGTGTCACGGATCATCACCTTCTCCACAGTTAAGCGCGAATAAACGTCTTAGATAAGAACAAGCGTGTTTGAATGGAAAACAAAGGAATTGTATTAAATCATCGAGACGCTGCAGAGCTCCTCACCCCCAACAATGGAGTTTAGAGACTCATGCCGTCACAAAGTATGTAATTCAGATCTGAAAATATGATGATGTGCAAGATAAGTCTGTAAAAGTTGTTTAAATAGTAAACTAGTAACCTAGGTTTACAGAAAATGGATAAACTAAGATAATTGGTGTAGAAATCCACTTCTGGGGCCCACTTGGTGTGTGCTGGGGCTGAGACTAATGCTTTCCACGTGTGGAGGCCTTTCTTGGCGTCAAACTCCAGGTTTTGACGTGTTTTGGGCGTTCAACTCCGGATCATGACGTTTTTCTGGCGTTTAACTCCAGACAGCAGCATGTACTTAGCGTTCAACGCCAAGTTACGTCGTCTATCCTTGCGCAAAGTATGGACTATTATATATTGCTGGAAAGCCCTGGATGTCTACTTTCCAACGCCGTTGAGAGCGCGCCAATTGGACTCCTGTAGCTCCAGAAAATCCATTTCGAGTGCAGGGAGGTCAGGATCCAACAGCATCAGCAGTCCTTTTTCAGCCTAAGTCAGATTTTTGCTCAGCTCCCTCAATTTCAGCCAGAAAATACCTGAAATCACAGAAAAACACACAAACTCATAGTAAAGTCCAGAAATATGATTTTTGCCTAAAAACTAATATTATTTTACTAAAAACTAACTGAAACATGCTAAAATCTACATGAAATTACCCCCAAAAAGCGTATAAAATATCCGCTCATCATTTACCTAAGATTTTA
The DNA here is from genome assembly GCF_014773155.1 of Arachis stenosperma. Lineage (NCBI taxonomy): Eukaryota > Viridiplantae > Streptophyta > Magnoliopsida > Fabales > Fabaceae > Arachis > Arachis stenosperma. The sequence continues at coordinate 37,022,663 of NC_080386.1, forward strand.
TGGCCCAAACCGGCGTTCAAAGTCACCCTCAGAATTTCCAGCGTTAAACGCCGGAACTGGCATAAAAATTGGAGTTAAACGCCCAAACTGGCACCAAAGCTGGCGTTTAACTCCAGAAAGAGTCTTTACACGAAAATGCTTCAATGCTCAGCCCAAGCACACACCAAGTGGGCCCGGAAGTGGATTTTTACGTCATTTACTCATTTCTGTATACCCTAGGTTACTAGTTCACTATTAATAGGATCTTTTGACATTGTATCTGTACCTCATGACACTTTACACGTTTCTTTGTGTACCTTCCACGGCATGGGTCTCTAAACCCCATGGTTGGGGGTGAGGAGCTCTGCTGTGTCTTGATGGATTAATGCTATTACTACTGTTTTTTCATTCAATCATGCTTGCTTCCATTCTAAGATATTACTTGTTCTTAAACCGGATGAATGTGATGATCCGTGACACTCATCATCATTCTCAACTATGAATGTGTGCCTGACAACCACCTCCGTTCTACCTTAGATTAAGTAGATATCTCTTGGATTCTTTAATCAGAATCTTCGTGGTATAAGCTAGAACTGATGGCGGCATTCAAGAGAATCCGGAAGGTCTAAACCTTGTCTGTGGTATTCTGAGTAGGATTCAATGATTGAATGACTGTGACGAGCTTCAAACTCCTGAGGGCTGGGTGGTGGACGAAATTGTGATTCAATTGTTATTCCATTTTGCAAAATTCATTGCTTTTCATTCCCTGGTAATGGCGCCAAAAACATGATGCCAATTCCATAGTTCACAACTCCGTTCAACTTAACCAGCAAGTGTACTGGGTCATCCAAGTAATACCTTACGTGAGTAAGGGTCGATCCCACAGAGATTGTTGGTATGAAGCAAGCTATGGTCACCTTGTAAATCTCAGTTAGGCAGATTAAAATTGGTTTATGGATTTCGAATAATTAATAATAAAAAGAAAATAAAAGGGATAGAAATACTTATGTAAATCAATAGTGGGAATTTCAGATAAGTGTATGGGGATGCTATGCTCCTCTTGAATCTCTACTTTCCTATTCGCTCTTCCTTCAATCCTTCTTATTCCTTTCCATGGCAAGCTGTATGTAGGGCTTCACCATCAACGGTGGCTACTTTCAATCCTCTCGGGAAAATGATCCTATGTGCTGTCACTGCACGGCTAATCGTCTGGAGGCATCACCCGTGGTTGATGGCTACATCCCGTCCTCTCAGTGAAAACGTTCCTATGCTCTATCACAGCACGGCTAATCATCTGTCGGTTCTCAATCAGGTCGGAATAGAATCCATTGATTCTTTTGCGTTTGTCACTAACGCCCAGCCTTCAGGAGTTTGAAGCACGTCACAGTCATTCATTACCGGAATCCTACTCGGAATACCATAGACAAGGTTAGACTTTCCAGATTCCCAGGATCCTACTCGGAATACCACAGACAAGGTTAGACTTTCCGGATCCTCATGAATGCCGCCATCTATCTAGCTTATACCACGAAGATTCTGTTGGGGAATCTAAGAGATATGCGCCCGGCCTAAGGTAGAATGGAAGTGGTTGTCAATCACGCGCGTTCATAGGTGAGAATGATGATGAGTGTCACGGATCATCACATTCATCAAAGTTAAGTATAACGTATATCTTGGAATAAGAATAAAAGAGAATTGAATGAAAAGTAATAGTAATTGTATTGAAACTTGAGGTACAGCAGAGCTCCACACCCTTAATCTATGGTGTGCAGAAACTCCACTGTTGAAAACACATAAGTAAAAGGTTCAGGCATGGCCAAATGGCCAGCCCTCTCCATGATCAAGTGACCGAATAGTCCAAAGACCTAAAGTGATCAAAAGATATCTAATACAATAGTTAAATGTCCTATATATACTAGACTAGCTACTAGGGTTTACATGAGTAAGTAATTGATGCATAAATCCACTTCCGGGGCCCACTTGATGTATGCTTGGGCTGAGCTTGATCAATCCACGAGCTGAGGCTTCTCTTGGAGTTGAACTCCAAGTTATGACGTGTTTTGGGCGTTCAACTCCGAATCATGACGTTTTTCTGGCGTTTAACTCCAGACAGCAGCATGAACTTGGCGTTCAACGCCAAGTTACGTCGTCAATTTCCGAATAAAGTATGGACTATTATATATTGCTGGAAAGCTCTGGATGTCTACTTTCCAACGCCGTTGAGAGCGCGCCATTTGGAGTTCTGTAGCGCCAGAAAATCCATTTCGAGTGCAGGGAGGTCAGATTCCAACAGCATCAGCAGTCCTTTTGTCAGCCTTTTTCAGAGTTTTGCTCAAGTCCCTCAATTTCAGCCAGAATTTACCTGAAATCACAGAAAAACACACAAACTCATAGTAAAGTCCAGAAATGTGAATTTAACATAAAAACTAATGAAAACATCCCTAAAAGTAGCTTGAACTTACTAAAAACTATCTAAAAACAATGCCAAAAAGCGTATAAATTATCCGCTCATCACTGGGCGTTAGTGACAGACGCAAAAGAATCACTGGATTCTATTCCAACCTGATTGAGAACCGACAGATGGATAGACGTGCCGTAACAGGGTGCGTTGAACATTTCCACTGAGAGGATGGAAGGTAGCCACTGACAACCGTGAAACCCTTGCATACAGCTTGCCATGGAAGGAGCCTTGCGTGCTTGAAGAAGAAGACAGTAGGAAAGCAGAGATTCAGAAGATAGAGCATCTCCAAAGCCTCAACCTATTCTCCATTACTGCAAAACAGGTACTTATTTCATGTTCTTTTGCTTTTCACAATCAATCCTGATAATTTCTGATATCCTGACTAAGAGTTACAAGATAACCATAGCTTGCTTCAAGCCGACAATCTCCGTGGGATCGACCCTTACTCACGTAAGGTATTACTTGGACGACCCAGTGCACTTGCTGGTTAGTTGTGCGGGATTGCAAAGTGTGATTGCAATTTCGTGCACCATAGCTCAAGAAAGCAGGGAACATGAAAATTCAAGCATTGAACCCTCACTGATAATGTATGTACGCTCTAATCTCTAGTGTATAGGGTAATCACTCTATCCTTCTCTAATCATGCTTTCTAACTTTTGTTTTTCTCCTAACCAATCAACAACAGTTAATATACCAATGCAAACATCATGAGGTCTTTTCAAGGTTGTAATGGGGCCAAGGTACAGGTAGGGGTATACATATGGTTAAGTGAGCTGATAAATTGAATCTTTAATTAACCCAAGCTTCAACCCAACCTATATATTTTTAATGTAATCTTAAAGTTCATACCTAGCTACCCAGAATTCCCTTTTTCAATCCATACTCATGTATCACTTTGTATTTTGATTCTATCATATGTGCATTGATCTTTGAATTCTTAATTCATCATTGGGGTAATTTTTATCCCCTTATATATATATATATATATATATATATATATATATATATATATATATATATAATTTAAATTTTTTTGACATTAAAATAAATATAGCTTATCAATGCACATAGATTTTTAATTCTTATAGTTTCACATGAGTAGGTATCCAAATTCCCATTAAATTCTCATGACACATTCCCTTAACAACTTTTGTTCCCACAATTTCCCATACTTAACTAGCACACATAATTCTATCTTAAGCTAACCAAAGATTCAATTTGGGATATACAATTATTTTTCAGCTTAAGGTTAGTAATGTGGTAAAATATAGAACAAATGGGATTTAAAGGCTCAAAGTGGTTAACAAAGGTAATTGAAAAGGGTAGGCTTAATTTGGATAAGTGAGTTTAAACAAATAATGGCCTCAATCATGTGCAAGCATGCAAATATAATAAATATTGGACATATAAGATAAAACAAAATATAGATTACAATCATAGAGAAGTAAACACACAAGAATGAAATAATTATGGTTAAATAAAGTAACCATACATAAAGGCTCAATTCTTTCACAGGTTGTGTGTTCTTTAGCTCAAACATCATGTTCCAAATACAACTCAAGCAAATTTATCATAAAAATTTTGAAAAATTAGTGAAATTTTATTCCAAAGATAGAGTCTTAGAAGAAACTTATTGTCTTTTCAATCAAGTTGAACATGCAAGCAACTATCCTAACCTATGCAATTTATTCTATTCAATAAAAGAAAGAAAATCTAACTAAAATATCCTAATTACTGGTGCTAGAGAAGAGAAATTACCTCTGGAAGTCAGGTACTGACCGACCTCCCCACACTTAAGGCTTTGCATCGTCCTCGGTGCCATCTGTCAGAAACAGGGGTGGCCTGGTAGCAGTGTCTCCATAATCGGGACCGTCATGGCTCCCTGTGCTGGTAAAAGAAATGGATTCCGGGGTGTCTGAGTCTTTGCAATCTCCTCTAAGTAGCTCCCTGAGGTGTTTGAATCGTCGGTTGTTACGGCGCTCTCTCAACTTAGCTTTGTGTTCTTGCCGATCCAACCTTTTGATTATCTGCTGGAGCAATTCATCAGTTGTAGGTTCTTGTGGGGTTGAAGAAGGATTATCTTCAACTGGAGCAATAGGAAGACTTGTAGTGGCTACTGGAAGTTTGAGGTATTTCCCGTTAGGGACATACTGATCATCCCGTGGAAGCACGGCTTTGGTGTCCCCAGCTCTGTAGGAGACTCCAGCTGCTGAGACAAGATCTGAGACCAAGGTGGGGAAAGGTAAGTTGCCCGCAATTTGTACGTGTCCCATAGCATTCCGGATATGTCTTGATAGATTCAGAGGTTGGTCTGTAAGGATGCACCATAGTAGAATAGCCATGTCCGTGGTGAAGGAGGACTCGTGAGTGCTCAGAAAGACGTAATGGGACATGATCTGTGCCCATACGCGAGCCTCTAAGGTAAGTGCTGAAGCCAAGATTCCCTTAGGGCGGGTACGGTGGTATCCGTAGATCCAACGGCTGCCAGGTAGTGCGATGACCCCGAGAACGGAGTCCCAGTCAAATTGGTACCTCTGGCGCTTGAGTGCGGCTTCTTGGAAGGCGTCCATTCCTTCTGGAATAGGGGGAAGACTCAGAGCTTGCTGAATGGCCTCTTCTATAATGGGGACTTGCTTCTGCCGGACATAAACAGACTGCAGGGTTGGCATGTAGAAGTTAGAGTAGAACTCAACTACCCAAGAAAGATTGACTTCGTTTAATTTGCGGCTCAACAAAGGTAGCGATATTGGACGGGAGGATAAGAAGGTATTCATTGTTATAGTTCCTTTCTGCCAGGATAGGGAACATCTGCTAACAGTAGCGATTGGGAAATCGTGCAGTGTCCTTTGCTGGAAAGGCTTTCTCCTTTTCATCAACCTTTATTATCCTCTTAACTCTTTTTGTTGAGGACTTGACTGCGGTTGAAGGAGGCTCTGCCACTAATGCTCTTTTAGTTCCTCTTCTTGCTGGGGGTTTAGGAGTTGCTTTCTCCTTTCCTTTCTTGGTGGCCATCCTGAAAAAGGGAGGAGAAAGTAAATTAAATTCAAATAGGTATATAGCAAGGAAGAGAACGGAAGAGTGGTGATGGATGCACATTAGGATGTAATTGACATTAACAAATGTTCTCGAGTACATGTGAAAAGCCATCAATGAAAAATAGCAAGTGCATCGAAAGATAAGTGGATGCAAGGTGTTTATTGGCATGCCGGAAAAGGGCATGAGTAGCATAGACCAAGCATCATTTGTAACAAGCCATCATGTTTGTATTGACAATTAAATTCAATTAAAACAATAGTAAAGGAAATTTGTGAAAAGCAAGCATTGAATAGTAGAGTAAAGTAATGTAGAAAAGTGCATAATGCTATATGGGCTTTTTCACAAACACATGGCATGCATGGTAAATAAGATATAGAAAGTATGAAGGTGAACATGCAAGTAATCCCTTAAAAATAATAATAATTGTCAAACAAATTGCAACAATCCATGAGCATATAATGAGGAATAATGACTCAAATAAATTTCTAACACCATGTAAAAAGGAAAAGAAGAAGAAGGAAAATATGAATAATGAAAAGAAAAAGAAAAGAAAAAGAAAATAACATATAAAATAATAAGAATGATAGAAAAGAAAAGAAGGAAGAAGAAAATAAAACCTTGGTAATGGAGGTAAGAGAGAGAGAGTGATAGGTGAGATAGAAGGAAGAAGGGAGAAGGAAGAAATAAGGAGGGAAAAGAAAAATTAGGATTTGGAGGAGAGAAAGATAAGATATGTGGCAATTTTAGGTTGAGCTGTGCGGCGCATGCGACGCGGTTGCATGGGGCACGCGTTCGCGTGGATGCGCTTCAAGTATGGTGACGCGATCGCGTCGGTCACGCGGTCGCGTGACCCATGTTATGCTTCTGGCGCGAGTGCAGCCTCGCGCCAGCACAACACTCTGTTCAAATTGATTTAATTGCCAAAATTGGGGTCGGGCGATCGCGTGTGTCACGCGATCGCGTGAGTGTGCTTCAGAAAATGGATGACGCGGCCGCATTGGCGACGCGGTCTCGTGATTAGGATTGTACTTCCAGCACCAATCCAGCACCACTCTCGCACAATATTTCATTGTGCACCCTTTTTACATCGAAAACTTGGGGCACGCTGCCGCATGGGACACGCGGTCGCGTGGGAGGCCATGATTCCCATGCGACGCGAACGCATCAGGGACGCGGTCGCGTGGGTCAATTTGTGCCATTGGCACGCCTCCAGCCACGCTTCAGCGTGACTCTCTGTTCATTGTTATTTTTCTATACTCTCCTTGCGACGCGGACGCGTCGCTGATGCGATCGCGTCGCGTAGCGAAATTTTTTTTATTTTTTTTATGAAAAATAAAAACATGTAAATGCAAATGCACGAAAGTACTAATAAAGAGAAGAGTTATTGAATAGGAAAGACTAAAAATAAAGAAAAGAACGATCATACCATGGTGGGTTGTCTCCCACCTAGCACTTTGCTTTAACGTCCGTAAGTTGGACGCTCCACTAGCTCAATCTTCTGCTATGTGGGGATCTTCCAAGAGGAAGATCTCAAGCTCCTTGTTTCTCTGCATCTTCTCGCCATGGTATAGCTTCAGGCGTTGTCCATTAACCTTGATAAGTTCAGAGCTAGAAGGATGGCTTAGGTGATAAACTCCGTACGGTTCGGCCTTCTCCACTCTATATGGACCTTCCCATCTTGATCTCAACTTACCTGGCATGAGCCTTAGTCGAGATTTGTAAAGGAGGACTAAATCCTCAGGTTGGAACTCTTTCTTCTTGATGTTTTAATCATGTACAGCCTTTATCTTCTCCTTGTATATTCTGGAGTTCTCATAAGCTTCTAGGCAAAGGCTCTCCAGTTCCTGCAGTTGCAACTTCCTTTCAGCTCTGGCTTTCTCAATTCCCATGTTGCACTCCTTAACTGCCTAAAAGGATCTGTGTTCTACTTCAACTGGGAGATGGCAAGCTTTTCCATAAACCAAGTGGAAAGGACTCATCCCAATGGGTGTCTTGTATGCTGTTCTATATGCCCAGAGTGCATCTTGTAGCCTGGTGCTCCAGTCTTTTCTATGTGGCTTTACTATCTTTTGTAAGATCCGTTTAATTTTTCTGTTTGACACCTCGGCTTGCCCATTAGTTTGGGGATGGTAAGCTGTTGCAACTTTATGAATTACCCCATGTTTCTTCATTAATCCTGTTAGTCTCCTGTTACAAAAATGGGTGCCTTGATCGCTCACGATTGCTCGTGGTGATCCAAACGACATATAATATGGTTTCTCACAAAGGAAACAACAGTGTTAGCATCATCAGTACGGGTAGGAATTGCTTCCACCCATTTGGAAACATAATCCACAGCTAATAATATATAAAAATATCCATTAGAATTTGGAAATGGACCTATGAAGTCAATGCCCCAAACATAAAAAATTTCACAGGAAAGCATAATTTGTTGAGGCATCTCATCCCTCCTGGATATATTGCCAAATTTCTGGCATGGGAGACAAGATTTACAAAACTCAGTAGTGTCTCTAAAAGGAGTAGGCCACTAGAATCCACAGTCTAAGATCTTTCTAGCTGTTCTTTTAGGGCCAAAATGTCCTCCACTCTTAGATGAGTGACAAGCTTCTAAAATGGACTGGAATTCTGATTGAGGCACACAACATCTAATTACTTGGTCAGCGCCACATCTCCATAAATATGGGTCATCCCATATATAATATTTAGACTCGCTTTTCAGCTTTTCTCTTTGATGCTTTGAAAAATTTGGAGGAAATGTGCGGCTAACTAAATAATTAGCAACAAGTGCATACCAAGGGACTACCTCAGATACTGCTTGCAGGTTATCAAAAGGAAAATTATCATCTATAGGAGTAGAATCATCCTTAATATGCTCAAGACGACTCAGGTGGTCTGCCACTAAATTCTGATTACCACTCCTATCCTTTATTTCTAGATCAAATTCTTGTAACAGCAGTATCCAACGTATAAGTCTTGGTTTGGACTCCTTTTTAGCTAATAGATACTTTAAAGCTGCATGGTCCGAATACACTACTACTCTAGTACCAAGTAAATAAGCTCGGAATTTATCCAGAGCAAAAACAATAGCAAGAAGCTCTTTCTCAGTAGTAGTATAATTGGACTGGGCAGTGTCTAAAGTCTTAGACGCATAAGCAATAACAAAAGGTTTCTTACCTTCACGCTGAGCCAGCGCTGCTCCTACTGCATGGTTGGAAGCATCGCACATGATTTCAAACGGCTGGCTCCAGTCTGGTCCTCTCACAATTGGAGCTTGAGTCAGAGCAGTTTTCAGCTTATCAAATGCTTGTTTGCAATCATCACTGAACTCGAACTCAATATCCTTCTGCAGTAATCTGGATAAGGGAAGTGCTACCTTACTAAAGTCTTTAATAAATCTCCTGTAAAAACCTGCATGTCCAAGGAATGAACGAACTTCCCTCACATAAGAGGGGTAAGGTAAACTAGAAATAACATTCACCTTTGCTGGGTCTACAGAAATGCCATTATTAGATACCACATGTCCTAATACAATCCCTTGTTTTACCATAAAGTGACATTTTTCAAAATTTAATACAAGGTTTGTATTAACACATTTATCTAATACTCTAGATATTCCATCTAAGCAAAGGCTAAAAGAATCACCATAAACGCTAAAATCGTCCATAAAAACTTCCATACAATCCTCAATAAGGTCAGAGAAAAGACTCATCATGCACCTTTGGAAAGTAGTTGGTGCATTGCACAAGCCAAAGGGCATTCTCTTGTAAGCATAAGTCCCAAAAGTACATGTAAAAGTGGTCTTTTCCTGATCCTTAGGAGCTATATGAATCTGGAAATAACGTGTAACCATCTAAAAAGCAATAATGTGATTTATCTAATAGGTGATCCAGCATTTGATCAATGAATGGAAGTGGGTAGTGATCCTTACGGGTAGCTTGGTTGAGACGCTTGTAATCAATGCAGACTCTCCAAGCATTCTGAACTCTAGTTGCTATGATCTCTCCATGCTCATTCTTCACTATAGTGACTCCAGACTTCTTGGGCACCACTTGTACTGTGCTTACCCATTCACTGTCTGAAATGGGGTATATGATACCTGCTTCCAATAGTCTGGTCACTTCTTTTTTGACAACTTCCAAGATGGTGGGATTCAATCTACTTTGGGGTTGATGGACAGGTCTTGCTCCGTCTTCTAGGAATATTCTATGCTCACATACTTGAGGGTTGATTCCTACTATGTCTGTCAAACTCCACCCAATTGCCTTCTTATGCCTCCTCAGCACATCAAGTAGCTGCTCTTCTTGTTGAGAAGTAAGTTCCCTTGCAATAATAACTGGAAACTTCTGCTCATCTTCAAGATAAGCATATTTGAGATGTGGAGGGAGGGGTTTCAATTCTAACTTCTAATCATGGGCAGGCTCTGGATTATCTGGAGCTTGTGAAAATGACGAAGTGCCCTCATTGTCAGTTAAGAGGGTCCCCACACTTGGACCTTGTCCAGTGTGCCTCTCTTCTAACTCTTCCTTGTGAACTTCAGCTACACTTTCATCTATGACATCACACTGAAAGATAGAGTGATCTTCTGGAGGATTGTCAATGACTCCATTCAGATTGAAGATTATTATGCGGCCATCTATTTCAAAGGAGTATGTTCCTGAAAAAGCATCCAATTTGAATTTTGATGTCTTCAGGAATGGTCTTCCAAGTAGGATCGATGATGACTTATCTAAATCATTATGGGGCATCTCCAAGATATAAAAATCAGTGGGAAATTTAAGCCCTTTAATGTTCACCAAAACATCTTTAGCAACTCCAGCCACTGTAATAATGCTTTTATCTGCTAACACAAAACGAGCTGCCGACCTTTTTAAGGGAGGGAGCCTCAAAATATCATATATAGACAAAGGCATTATACTAACACATGCTCCTAAATCACACATGCAATCATAAATTACTACACCACCAATAGTACAGCTAACTATACAAGGACCTGGATCACTACATTTTTCAGGTAATCCTCCCATTAAAGCAGATATGGAACTACCTAAAGGAATAGTTTCTAATTCATTAATTTTGTCTTTATGGATACATAAATCTTTTAGAAACTTTGCATATTTAGGTACTTGCTGAATAACATCAAAAAGAGGAACAGTTACCTCAACCTTTTTGAATATTTCTACCATTTTAGGATCGGGTTCCAGCTGCTTCCTGGGCTTCCTTGCAAGTTGTGGAAATGGAATATGAGTAGTGTTTTCTATAGTGTATGCGCCTTTTGGTGCTTCCTCCTGTGGTTGAGCTATCTCTTCTTCAGCTATGTCCTGTATGTCCTCTTCCTCTTCAACATCTTCTATTTCTACCACCTCTTCAGTTGAGGAGTGTTCTGGTGATCTTGGCTCCTCCTGATTCCTCTCCTGCAGTGTGGTTCCAGACCTTAGAGTGATGGCATTAATGCCTCACTTTGGATTGGGTAACGGTTGAGAGGGGATTCCAGTAGAGCTTGAAGGTTGGTTACTAGAATTTTGTGATGCTCCAATCTGTGAGACAAGAGCTTGCAAAGTAGAGGTCAGACCATTCAAACTGGCATTAATACTATTCATGATGTTATTTTCCATGGTCTGCTGTCTTTGCTCAAAAGATTGTAGTAACTCTTTATTATGAGATAAAGAAGAATGAGTAAATTGAGAGGTCTACTGTTGATTATTCTGTGGTCCTTGGTTTTGCCTCAGGTGAGGTGCTCTGTAAGGTTGATTCTGCTGCCTGTTGTTGTTATTATTCCACCTCTGATTTTCCTGATTTTCTCTACCTCCTCTGTTATTGTTGTCCCTCCAATTCTGGTTATAATTGTCCTGCCATCCATGGTTATTGTTTTCACTTTGATTGTACCCTTGGTTGGGGCGGTCATAGAAGTTATGAGTGGATGCCACCATGTTGTCTTCTTGTTGGAGCTGCGGGCATTCATCAGTATAATGGCTATAATCAGCACAGATTCCTCAAACTCTCTTTGGGATTTGCTGTGGTGGAGGAGGTTGAGCTTGCTGAACTTGTTGTTGATTCAATTGCATCTGCTTCAGCAAGTTGGTCATCTCACATATACTCTGAGCTAGAGCCGCAGTCTCTCTGTTAGAGGATACTTCTGCAACGGCTTTTGAACGGCCTTGCCTTTGCCTGTGGTTCCTAGTAGATTCAGCTAAATCACTGATCAATTGCCATGCTTCATCAGTGGTTTTGTACTTCTTCATAGACCCATTGCTAGCACTTTCCAATGTGGTGTTATCTTGGGGCCTCATACCCTGTGTGATATAGCTGAGTAACACCATCTTATCAATCCTGTGGTGAGGGCATGCTTCCAGAAGATTATTGAAGTGCTCCCAGTATTCAAAGAGAGACTCATTGTCATCCTAAACAATTGTGGAAATATCCTTCCTCAGTTTATCAGTAACTTCAGATGGAAAGAATTTCTCCAAAAACTCCTTTCTGAGTGTATCCCAGTTGGATACATTTGCTAGAGGTTGAGTGTAGTACCACTCTCTTGCTTTTCCCTCAAGAGAAAACGGGAAAGCTTTCAGCAAAATTGAAGTTTCATCAGTACCATCACGCCTGACAGTAGAACAGGCTGCCTGGAAATCTCTCAAGTGCTTGATGGGCTCTTGAGCATGTAAGCACTACAAGAAAATGGAACATTTGTAACAAAAAATTTGTATCAAATTTAAAATTGTTACAAATTATGATTTTTTGGTAACAATAATTAGTTATTGTTACAAAATAAGAATATTTTGTAACAACAAGAAAATTTGTTACAAAACATTTCAATATTTTGTAACAACGTAATTTCTTTTGTTACAAATTATGTTAGCTTTCGTATCGAACTTGGGCATCAAATTTAGCAGTGCGGTCTTTATTTCAAAATCTGTAGCTACCGTTAGATGATGCGCTTGAAACGGTTGCATCGTGAAATCAGGAGCTCCTTCCTCCTAGATGGTAACTCTCTTAGCTGCCATGTCTCCTGCACATAAAACAACCGATTCAGTAGAACGGGGGCTGGTTTCTTCCTCAACTAACGGTTCAGATTCGTCCTCAGAGAGGACTAACCGACGCTTAGCTCGCCTTATTCGTGAAATAGTCCTTTCAATTTCAGGATCGAATATTGGCAAGTTGGGGTCAGGTAGTGAACGCGTGATTTGACGAAAGAAACATGCAGCTCATAGTAAAACAATAAAATAAAATGCAAATAAATAAATTCTAATTATTAACTTTAGCAATCTATTGCAACTCCCTGGCAATGGCGCCAAAAATTGATGGAGCACAGAAGTTGGTGAATTAAAAATTATTAAAATAGTTACGTTGCAAGTATAGTTCTTAACTCACCGAAAATCTGCCTATCAATTTAGAAATATGTCACAGAGAATTTAAATTAAAAATTACTGGGAGTTTGAGTCCCAGGTCGTCTCCCAACGAGTTGCAGAAAGGTGTGCTATTTTATTAATCAGATGTTTCCAAAAAGTTGAGTTAAGTAGGTGGAAAATTAAATCGAGGAAATTTGAATAATATGAATAAAAGCCTTGACTGGGAGTTGATTAGTTGGAATCTCTATTATTGATGGAATGATTTCAAGATTAATTGATAATTAATGGTTGTTCTGTTTAGTTATCCTTTACTAAGTAAAGGAAAGTCAAACAAGTTGGAATGCTAGATCTGTTCACGAGTTGCAACCCACTTAGTTCAAAGGGATTGGTGTTAGTGACTAGATAGCAATCAAACAGTTAACCCAATTACAATTTCTCTTCCAATCCTTCCAACTCAAGAGTTTCTTTCAATCAACTCCCCATCAAGTGAGGAAACCACTCGCTCATTACAAATAATAAATTCATAACATATGAAAGGGAATTAAAAGAAGACATGATTATTGGAAGGTAAAATGAATTAAAATGAAAGAAATAATTCTTGTATTAAATAATCATAAAAGTATTCAAATAACAAAATTGAACAAAGCAAAGAACATGGAAGAATAAAACCAAGTTAAGAGAACGAACTAGAATGACGAAGTCTTGATGAGGAAATAACTCTTCTCAATGTTCCAATGCTAAGACCAATTGAAAATTAAAATCTTAAAAACTAGAGAGAAAAACCTAGAGGAGGAATAAAACTAGATCTAAAAATTGAAAACTGTGTAGAATGAATGTTGTTCTTTGTTTCTGCATGTTCTCTAGCTCTAGTCTGCTGTTCCGGGCCAAAAACTGGGTTGAAATAAGGTCCAAAATCGCCCCCAGCGAATTCTGCAAATTATGCAGATCGCACATGTCACACGATCGCGTCACCCATGCGGACACGTCATTCGCGCTTTTCCTTGCCACGCGTTCGCGTCGTCCACGCTACCGTGTCGCTTGAGCTTTTCCAATCCACACGGCCGCGTGAGCCATGCGGCCGCGTCGCTGCGATTTGCTCTTCTTCGCGCGGTCGCGTGAGCCATGCGACCGCGTGACTTCTCGCTGGTTATCTCCTCAAATTCTTGTGTTCCTTCCATTTTTGCTAGCTTCCTTTCCAATCTCCAACTCATTCATGCCCTGTAAAGTCTGAAACACTCAACACACAGATCACGGCATCGAATGGAATAAAGGAGAGTTAAAAATACATAATTAAAGTCTCTAGGAAGCAGTTTTCAAACATGTAATAAATTCAGGAAGGAATTATAATTTCATGCTAATTTAATGAATAAGTGGGTAAGGATAATGATAAAACCACACAATTAAACACAATATAAACCATAAAATAGTGGTTTATCAACCTTCCTTACTCATTAGTGAACTAGATACATGGGTTCAGTAAACTTTACCTCAAAAGAGACAAGATCCTGCCAAATTCATAATACCCTGCACCATTGGCACCATGACCTTTGAGAAAGTTCTGTGTGACCTAGGGTCAAGTATAAATCTTATGCCACTCTCTGTAATGGAGAAGTTGGGGATCATTGAGGTACAACATGCCATATTCTCATTATAATTGGCAGACAAGTCAGTAAGACAAGCTTATGGATTAGTGGAGGACGTATTAGTGAAGGTTGAAGGCCTTTACATCCCTGCTGATTTCAGAATCCCCCCCTTTTCTGAAATGAGAGTGATGCCTTTATATAGGCTTTTTACAAAATGAAAATAAAATGAAATTGAAATTAAAAACAAATTCACCAAAAATGAAATTCCTAATCTAGCTTGTTCTTGTGCCTTTGAGTGATGATATGGGCTTTGCCTGCTTTGGATTTGAGGAGAAATGGGTTTAGTTGGCCTTGATTCAATTTGGTGAGGAATTGAATTAAATTGAATTTTGGTTGATTTTGGCCCATATGTTGCTCCCAGGAGGCTGCTCTGCTCTTGTAGAGGGCAGAGCGGGGAAGCCTTGCATGTGGATCCAACTAGCGTGCCAAATTGGGAGGGGCATCAGGATGCTGCCCTGCCCTTGTGGAGGGCAGGGCAACATTGTCATGGTGCGTCCAAGCTGCGCGCCCAAGCTCCTTTGTGTGCGCCAAGGATGCCCGTGTCATGCATGCCCATGTGCGTGCCAAGGGGAGTTCCCAAATTCGAACCTTGGTGAAAGTATTTGGGGGAGCAATTTTTCTTGATTTTTCATGAAGTGAAGCACGACATTGCCCTGCTCTCCAAGAGGGTAGAGCAGAATAATGAGCGCTACATTGCTTTGGAGTGAGGCTCCAGCTTCGAACCTTGGTGGAAGCACTTTAGTTCATTTTCGCTTATTTTTTACCCTTAAAGATGCCTTTCATTCATGCCTCAATTGTACGCCAAATATGGATTGCTATATATCGTTGGAAAGCTCTGAATGTCAGCTTTCCAACACAACTAGAAGCACATCAATTGGACGTCTGTAGCTCAAGTTATAGCCCTTTGAAGTAGGCATAGTCATGCTGTGAACGCCCAGATTTTAACTTAGCGAAAATTTGCTTCCAACCTCACTTTGCATCACTATATTGCCCTGCTCTTGGCAAGGGCAGAGAAGTGTGCGTGCTGGTTGCTTTCTTCTTTGATTTGGTCATGGGCCACGCTTTTAAAAGCGTGGCCTAAGGCTCCAAAGTGTGCTCCAACTTCAAAGTGTGCCCCAAAGCTCTTTTTTTCTCCTTTTTAGCTTATTTTGTGCTTCTTTGCTTCTTTTTCTTCTTATTTCCTACAAGATTTATAAAATTAAAAGATCAAGAAAATATATCATTTAAGCATAAAAGCATTCAATATTTAAGCACAAATCATCAATTTCTTGTATGAAAAAGCATAGAAAAATAAGTATATGATGACTTGTCATCACAACACCAAACTTTAACCTTGCTTGTCCCCAAGCAAGAAGAGAATCATGCAATAGAAATTGACAATCCAAGGTAAGAAGAGTAGCAAGTTAATGTTCATGGCAAGCTAGTTTTCTATGCATGCTACAATCACAAAAGAGATGTAAATGATTGATGCTTCTATCTAGCTCATTTTATGAAATCTTTTTCTTATAATTCTTCCTTGAAATAAGCTCTTGATTTTTTTTTAATTAGCTTCTCCTTTTGGGTGTTTTACCCCATGAGTTAATAACAAAGCTATGACTTCTAAATGCTTTGTTTTCAAGTATTACCACTTGATACATAAGCACCACAAGCATTTAATTAGAGGACTTCATTAAGCTCATTTTTCTTTTCTTTTCTTGACTCTCTAATCATTGATGCTCAGAGCCTTGAGCTTTGAGGGAGTGCTTTTGCACTTGAGCCTAGCCTTGACTTCTAAGTGTTTTGTTTTCAAGCATTTGGCTTGATACATAAACACCACAAGCACTTAGCAAATAAATTGCCATTGGTACTCAGAGCCTTCAGCTTTCTCATTTTTTCCCTTTTTCTTTTCTTGCTTTAATTGTATTTGCTTCTTCAAGGTTTTCATGATTTCAAAAGATTTCACAAAATGTACTAGATGAAAAACTTCAATTAAATAAAATCCAATGCAATTGAGCAACAATCAATCATACTAGCTTTCCAATACTTGTATGCACATGCTAAATTCTTCTTTAATTCCTTGTTTGTTTATGATCATGATGCTTTACTGCTTTTGAACTCACGAAACTCAAGTTGGTAGTCATAATGGTACAGCACCATGTTGTAAATCAAATTCAAGCTATGCTTAGTCATACCACACATGTAGACAGAGAAGATAATAAGACAATCATGCAATTTAAAGTGCTGGAAATAAATGAGAGGAAATGGAACTTTACAACCTTGCAATTCATCTTCTCTATTGTTGTCATTTTCCTCCCATTCTTCTTCTTCCCATACTAACTCAGAATGCTTGCTCATCCTCAAGCAACAATTAGAACAATGGCTATGGGGCTAAGAAGGATTATGAATGTCTTACACAATGATATGTTAGTAGCACATGTGTTTTAAGCAAGCAAAATTAAAGATAACAATCAAGGCACAAGAGACAAAGACATTTTGATTGCAAACATAAGAGGGTGTGCATGATACATTGCATAAAAAAAATAAGTGGCACACCAAACTTAGTGTGACACTTTCACTTGAAATTAATGCAAGTATCTAGTAAGCATTGGAACCAAATTTTGTTGCATAGCAACACCAAACTTAGAATGCAACCATATGTCAATTTATTTGAACTAAAACTAAACAAAAGAAACTGTTATTTGTTGAATACAATCACCAAGCTAAGAATCTGTCATTAATAAAGCTCTCTTGGTAATGTATTAACAAACACAGTAAATAAGCAAACTAAAATAAAAGCATTAAAAACAAAGAATTAACTAAAGTAAACAGAATAACAAAATATCAAACCAAAAGAAAATTAACACTGCAAAGACATTATGGTTATGCAAACAAGTGGTGTTGCTGAATGATTTCCATAGAAAAATAGGTGGCACACCAAACTTAGAATCTTGGTGTGTCACTTTCATTTTTTTTGATTTGATGCAATCATCCAAAAAGATTGAAAATAATGTGTTGCATGGCAACACCAAACTTAGAATGTAACCATATGCCAATTTATTGAATTTAAACAAAGCAAAGAAAGAAAACAAAGCAGAGAAGAGAAATTATACCTACGGTTGGGTTACCTCCCAACAAGTGCTCTTTTAGTGTCATTAGCTTGACATGTTGTTATTCACTTTCTTCCTCTTCTTCCAGTTTGTTAAGAGGAATGACCTCAAAGGAGGGAAAGATTCAGCTAGTGTCCCTTGTCTTGGCCTTTCCTCAGCAAGCTTCCTTTTGCAAATGGCTTGATTGATCTTGCTTGCTGGATTAGGGATAGAATTGGTGTTCTTGCTAGTTGCCTTCACTTTTTTGGATTCAAGACTTGGTTACTGTGTGATTATTAGAGTGATTTCTTCATTAAGAGCCTCTTGCATTGGTGGTTCCATGAGCTTTTCCTCTTTGCACTTCTCCACTTCAATTGAATGTGACTTTTCTGGAACGACTTCCTCACTTTCTTGCTCCTCCACTCCTTTCTTTGCACTCAACATTTGACTTAATAGTTCTTTTATGGAGGAGGTTTGTTGTTCTTCCCAAGATTTCTTCATCTCCTCTTCATATTTTTCAATCACAGATTCAAGGAAAGTTTGTGAGGGTTGTGAGTGTTCATGTTTCTTTGTCACCTAAAGTGGCTTTTGTGAATATAAAATCCTTGGCTCATGTTCCTCATCTTTCATTGCAATTTCACTTGACACAAGGACCTTTTGTTCTTGTTTTTCCACTTCCTCTCTCACAAATTGATTTTTACTGTTTGATGGTTCTAAGTGTTTCCTTATGTTCTCCAGGTGCTCATTTGTCCTCTGACGGAGGATTTCTTTCCTTTTCTAGGCTTGTTCTTGTCTTTCAAAAAATCCTCTAGACTTTTGAAGGAGATCCTCTGAATCACAATTTGAAGAATTATTGAACTAATCACAGTATGGATTACTAAGATTTCTTTGATTTTGACTTTCCCAGCCACAATATGAGTAGTTGTTAGACTCATCAAAATCTGGATCATATTGTGTCTCTGGAAGGTGTCCCATTTTAACTGATTGTTCACATTCTTCTTGATATGTCCAGACACCTTGAGGATAATGATATAAGTCATTCTGTGGTTCTGGACAGTATCTCATGTGCTCAGCTTGATCAATTTGTGACTCTGGAGCAAGTCTCCATTGATTGAAGTGCTCAGAATTTGTATCTTCTTGGTGATATTCCCAACCATCATTAGAATAATGACTTGAATCATATTGTGATGGTGGGCAATATCCCATGAAGTTTGTTTGATTAAAAGATGAGGTGAACTCCATTTGAATTTTGTAGAACACAACACCAATGAAAATTGAAATTACTTATATCAGATATGAGTTTTGCTTAGTGAGGCAAAAACACAAACACCTTGGTTTCAACTTTAAAACAGAGAACAAAAAAAAAAGAAAATGCTTGATCTAAACTTCTCACTCACTTAATCATTGTTGATCTAATCAATCCCCAGCAACGGCGCCAAAAACTTGATGGGTGTTTTGCGGAAAACGAATTTCCAACACACAAATCCAACCGGCAAGTATACCGGGTCGCATCAAGTAATAATAACTCACAAGAGTGAGGTCGATCCCACAGGGATTGATGGATCAAGCAACTTTAGTGGGTGATTAGTTTAGTCAAGCTAACATTTAAGTGAATTGTGTGAAGTTGATCATTAGAAAGTAAAATTGCAATGAATTTAAACTGCAGAAAGTAAAAATGGACAGAAACTTAAAGAGCAAGAAATGTAAATTAACGGAATCTTAAATGACAAGAAATGTAAATTGCAGGAAATGTAAAAGGGAGTGGGTGCAGGGAAATTAAAACTTCAACAAGAAAATGTAAAGTGCAATCAAGCAAAGAAGTAAAAGATGAAGTAAGTGCAGCAGATTCAAACAGAAATAAAAAATTGCTTGAAGAACAAGACAGAAAGAAACTTAGCTTAATTGTAAAATCTAAAAGAGAATTTGAGGATCCAAGAAGAGCAATGAACTCAGGAAGCAAATCTGGATCTCAATTCTCCTTTGCTCAGTCAGAAAATATATTTCAGAAGAAACTGAGGTTTAAAAAATAGCAGAGAAGATTAAAACCCAATCCTTAGATCAATTGAGAGGAAGAGTGGAAGATGATTCTCAGAATTTGAATCAATGGAGCTCTTCAACCTCAATTCAAGATCCAAAACTGAAAAGCTAGAGTTGCAGAAGAAAAAGATTTAAAACAGCAAATGAATTTTGAATTATGCAGAAAGATTAACAAGAGATCTCAAGGTGGAATTGAAACAGAAGTTCTTCAATTCTCCACCCAAGATCCAAAACGAAAATGAAAACTAAGAGAGCTTTCTAATGGAGCTGCCCTCCAATATCCTCTAATGGGGCTAGCTTCCTTCTAATCCCCCCTTTTCTGAAATGAGAGTGATGCCTTTATATAGGCTTTTTACAAAATGAAACTAAAATGAAATTGAAATTAAAAACAAATTCACCAAAAATGAAATTCCTAATCTAGCTTGTTCTTGTGCCTTTGAGTGATGATATGGGCTTTGCCTGCTTTGGATTTGAGGAGAAATGGGTTTAGTTGGCCTTGATTCAATTTGGTGAGGAATTGAATTAAATTGAATTTTGGTTGATTTTGGCCCATATGTTGCTCCCAGGAGGCTGCTCTGCTCTTGTAGAGGGCAGAGCAGGGAAGCCTTGCATGTGGATCCAACTAGCGTGCCAAATTGGGAGGGGCATCAGGATGCTGCCCTGCCCTTGTGGAGGGCAGGGCAACGTTGTCATGGTGCGTCCAAGCTGCGCGCCCAAGCTCCTTTGTGTGCGCCAAGGATGCCCGTGTCATGCATGCCCATGTGCGTGCCAAGGGGAGTTCCCAAATTCGAACCTTGGTGAAAGCATTTGGGGGAGCAATGATGCAAATGCATATTTGCATTATTAGTTAGTTAGTTTAGTTAGTTTTAGTTTAAATTCACTCATTTTCTCTAAATAAACAAGTCCTTTTATGAGTTTTGTTTCCATGCATGATGATATCAAGGAACATGTTAATTCTAGCCAAATTCATGCAAATGATTTAAGGAATGCATATATGAATAAGTATGAATGAATCTCATGAAATTTATTGCTTGAATTGGTAAGACTTTGAAGCTATCTCCCTTGTTGATGATAGGTGATGAAACAAGGAAGCATGGAAGCAAGAAGGAGGCAACCAAGGCAAGAAGTTGGCGTTGCTAACTTGGGATTGGCGTTGCCAACTCCACAACACAAGGCAAGCTTGGTCCTGGAGGCAACCAAGGCAAGAAGTTGGCGTTGCCAACTTGGGATTGGCGTTGCCAACTCCACAACACAAGGCAAGCTTGGTCCTGGAGGCAACCAAGGCAAGAAGTTGGCGTTGCCAACTTGGGATTGGCGTTGCCAACTCCACAACACAAGGCAAGCTTGGTCCTGGAGGCAACCAAGGCAAGAAGTTGGCGTTGCCAACTTGAGATTGGCGTTGCCAACGCCACACACAACCACACCAAGCAAGCTTGGCAACCCTGGAAGCAAAGTTGGCGTTGCCAACTCTAGAACCAAGTTGCCAACGCTCACACACAAGGAACTTGGCCCTGGAAGCAAGGTTGGCGTTGCCAACTCTAGAACCAAGTTGCCAACGCCACACACAAGACACAAGCAAGGAACTTGGCCCTGGAGGAAGCAAAGTTGGCGTTGCCAACTTGAAGCTGGCGTTGCCAACGCCCACACAAGGAACTTGGCCCTGGATTTGGAGCCTCGAGCACGTTGCCAGCCTAGAAATGAGGGGCGTTTTTGAGGACAACGCAGGCTAACAACGCCACACAACCAAGCAACAAATGGAGCCCTGGAAGAAAAGGAGCTGGCGTTGCCAACTCAAGAATGGCGTTGCCAACGCCACACAAGAAAGCTTGGCTAGGCACCAAGTTTTGGTGCCAGCCAAGTTGCCAAACGCCCAATGGCGCACCAACCAGGCTGCCAAGCGCCCAATGGCGCACCAACCGCGTTCCAAACGCCCAAATGCCGCACCACTCACGTTGCCAACGCTAGATGGGCGTTGCCAACGCCAACTTACCAAAACAAGGCAGCCTGAACATGTCCACTTCAATGGAAGATATCTTGAGCTACAGAGATCCAAATTGAGTACTTCCAGTTGCGTTGGAAAGCTAACATTCAGAGCTTTCCAACCATATATAATAGTCCATGGTGGAGCACAAGATTGAAGCCAAACCAGAGTCATCTTTAGGCCCTAAAAACAAGAACATGAAATGAAATTCAAGGGAGCTAGAGATGATTCTTGGATGTGGGATCGAGCACGTTGCCAACGTGCACAAAGGGGGCGTGTTTTGCAACAACGCCAGCCTCAAGTCCTTGCCTTGGGAGAGTGATGCTCGAGCACGTTGCTAACTTGGGGTTGAGGGTGCGTTATTCACAACAACTTGGCAACAACTTGGCAGCTTGACCTTACCTTCTTTGAGGAACCATAACTTGAGCTAGGAAAGTCCAATTGAGGTGATTCCAGTGGCATTAGAAAATAGACATCAAGAGCTTTCCAATGATGTATAATAGTCCATATTGAAGCTGAAGGTTGACACTCAAATTCTGGGCTACATTTAGCATGAAAGTAAGAACTTTTACTTGGCTTTGTAAGAACTTCCGGGTACTCTCCCGGAAAGCTCATCTTTGGTTTTCTATTGGAATTTCTCTTCTTCATTTTCAAGTTCTAAACATTTCATTCTTCTTCTTCTTCTTCCTTTACACTTAGTTTAATTCTTGTTTATGGCAATTGTTGTTGAATTTGGAGCAATGACTCACTAAACCCCACTTTCATTAGGGGGAGGAGCTCTGTTTGTTGGAATGGATTGATGAACCCATCTTTCCTCCTCAATTCTAGTGGT
Source organism: Arachis stenosperma (assembly GCF_014773155.1). Classification (NCBI taxonomy): domain Eukaryota; kingdom Viridiplantae; phylum Streptophyta; class Magnoliopsida; order Fabales; family Fabaceae; genus Arachis; species Arachis stenosperma. Next base: position 37,045,040 of record NC_080386.1, read on the forward strand.
TGATCTAAAGAGGGAACTCTTGCTCTTCATAGATTCAACCACCATCGAGAGAGGGGTTAATCTACATGAATTATGTGGTGAATTTGAGGAATGAACCACACAATTCAGTTTAGAGATCATCCTTTCATGATTTCTTTAATCAATATACCTTGGTTAGTATGTGAGATGTAACTCTCCTTGGTTGAGATTATAGAAATTGTGTGGCTGGATAATATATGAGCTTCATCTCTTCTCATGAACAATTAGATCACGAGAGTGGCAATTGGTTATGTTGAGAGAGATTGAATCACCAAGAGATTGGGGTTCAATCACCCACTTGCCATAGATCTATACCCATGATTGAGAAGGATTTGACTAACATCAATTCATGAAAACTAACATCTCTGATCCCTAATGATCCTCTCCATCATTAATTCTCATTTCTTTTGTTCTTAGTGTTTGAAAACCCATTACCCAATTCCCTTCTACATTCTTGCAATTTATTATTCTTGTCATTTACATTCTGTTTCTTATTTCTCACTCTTATGCTCTTTAGAATTCAGCACTTTAATTCCTTGCAATTTATCTTTGATGTCATTTAAGTTTCTTGCACTTTAACTTTCCGTCATTTACTTCCATTTTATTTCTCTATTCTAGCTCTTTACATTTTGTGTCATTTACATTCTTGCAATTATGTTCAAAAATCAAAATGCTCATGAAATCAAAACTATGTTTGCTTGACTAAATTTACCATTAACTAAAGTTGCTTAATCTTCCAATCTCCGTGGGATCGACCTCACTCTTTGTGAGTTTTATTACTTGATACGACCCGGTATACTTGCCGGTTGTACGTGAAATCTCATTTTTACGTATCAAGTTTTTGGCGCCGTTGCCGGGGATTGGAAAGATTGACAATGATTAAGTGAAAGGTGGTTTAGATTAAGCATTTTTTTTTTGTTAAGCCCACTAACTGTTCGATACTTTGTTTCACTAACTCCAATTCCATTCTAGTTCTAGAATATTTCACTTGTGATTTTGGTTCTGTTTGTGTATGTCAGGAACAAGTAGACGTGATATTGAGGACGAGAGAACCCGCCGAAGGTTAAGGAGAGCAGAAAGAGGAAAGTTCATAGTTGGTGAAGAAGGGTCAGAGGAATCAGAGGGAGAAGATCAAGTCATGGAGGATGAGATGCACAACCCTCCTGGAGGGGTCAACAATAATGGTGGACACGCTAGAAGGGTGTTATCCTCATACACTATCCCTGATCCAAGACATTGTGGGAGCAGCATTGCTACACCAAATGTTCAAGCCAATAACTTTGAGCTAAAACCTCAGCTCATCACTTTGGTACAGAATAATTGCTCTTATGGAGGAGGACCTCTTGAAGACCCAAATCAACATCTCTCTGTTTTTCTGAGGATATGCAATACAGTGAAGACAAATGGAGTGCATCCAGATGTCTACAAGTTGTTGCTATTTCCATTCTCTTTGAGGGATAAAGCCACTCAATGGCTAGAATCATTCCCCAAGGAAAGCCTCAATGATTGGAATGAAGTGATGGGCAAATTTCTAGCAAAGTTCTACCCACCTCAAAAGGTCATCAAGTTGAAGACAGAGGTTCAGACTTTTAGGCAAATGGAAGGGGAGTCATTGTACGAAGCCTGGGAAAGATATAAGGCACTAATGAGAAGATGTCCCCCAGACATGTTTAGTGATTGGGTTAAGCTCCAAAACTTCTATGAAGGCTTAAGCTTAGAAGCAAGGAAGGGACTAGACTACTCATCAGGAGGATCACTCAACATGATGAAAACTGCTGAGGAGGCTCAAAACCTCATTGAGATTGTGGCAAACAATCAATATTATTACTCATCAGAGAGGCAACATAATCCACCCCCAAAGAAAGGTGTAATGGAGCTTGAAGGTGTTGATGCTATCTTGGCACAAAACAAGTTAATGCACCAACAAATCCAACAACAAATGGAGATGATAACAAAGAGAATGGATGGTATGCAACTTGCATCAGTGAACACAACAAATCAACCATCACTTGAATGGAACCAAGGTGAAGGAACCACGGTTGAACAACCACAAGAACAAGTTCAATACATGCAGAATACTTCAAATTCTCAGGAGGAATTCCATGGTGATACATACAACTCATCTTGGAAGAATCATCCCAATTTAAAGTGGGGAGAAAACCATTGGCAAAAGAACAACAACCACAATCACACCCGTAACACAAACAACCAAAATCACCATACCAACAACACTAACCAATATAGAAAAACACAAAACACATATCAACACCCCCATCATAACCCACAAACCCACCAAAATAACTTCTCTGCACCAACATCCAACTCACAAAATTACCACACTAATCCACCCAACAATTTCCAACAACAATCAACCCCCATCATACCTCCAATTGACCATCATGAGGCCAGAATCTCAAGTCTGGAAGCAACCTTGCAAGCACTTGCTCAAACCACTCAAGCTTTAGCTAAGGGACAACAAGAACAAGCGGTCACTATGAAGAACATTGAGAGACAAGTGGGATAACTAGCCAAACAAGCCACTTTTGCAACAAGTAACTCAATTCCTTACTCCACAAGTATGGTGTTACACACAAAGTAGCTACCCCATATCACCCACAAACCAATGGACAAGCTGAACTTGCTAACAGAGAGCTAAAAAGGATCTTGGAGAAAACTGTGGGAACAACAAGAAAGGATTGGGTTAGGAAGCTAGATGATGCACTTTGGGCATATAGGACAGCCTTCAAGACACCCATAGGAAAATCTCCCTTTCAATTGGTGTATGGAAAGGCATGCCACCTCCCTGTAGAGCTTGAACATAAGGCTTTCTGGGCCACCAAACTTCTAAATCTAGATGCTCAAGCAGCAGGAGAGAAGAGGTTGCTACAACTCAATGAGCTTGAGGAGTTCAGATTGGAGGCATATGACAATGCCAAAATATACAAGGAGAGAGCAAAGAGATGGCATGATAAGAGGATCTCTCAAAGAACATTTGAACCAGGCCAAAAGGTGTTATTATTCAATTCAAGATTGAAGATCTTCACTGGGAAGCTGAGGTCTAGATGGACTGGTCCATACACCATCACCAAAGTATCACCTCATGGCTATGTTGAATTGCTTGATGAAGCCTCAAAACAAACCTTCACAGTCAATGGACATAGGGTGAAGCACTATTTTGGTGGCCCTTGGAGTAAGGAAGAGAGTGTGCAACTCTTAACATGAGCAAAGAAGCTGCAATGTCGAGCTAAGGACAATAAACAAAGCGCTTCATGGGAGGCAACCCATGCACAGGGAGTCTTTTAATTTCATGTTTTAGTAACCAATAATGATCAAGTAGACTAGTACATGGTGTATGCAAGGCACTAAGTTTGGTGTGGCCAATCTTGAAGTAATGGCAAATGTGTGTTCTATAACACTTAGCCACAAACTAAGTTTGGTGTCCATACATACACGAAAATGCTAAGCTATGAAAGTTTTGTCGTCTACTTTAGTTATAAAATAAAATAAATAAAAAAAAAACGTGAAAAAAATAGATTAGGGAATCTAATTTAGTCAATTTTGAATAGGAACATAATCATAAGTTTTTAGCCATTAATGTCACTTTAAGAATCTCAAGCCTTTGGCATTTTGTTGCAGGAAAGAAAGAAAGAAGTGATGGGGAATCTTGGAAGCATATAATGAAAGAAGGAAAGAAATGATGGGGAATCTTGAAGAAAGATCACGGATACATAAGGAAGGGTAGTCACATGAATTTTAAACTTTGTGCATGGGGAAAAAGAAATCAACATGCATTGTGCACAAGGAAGCATGCCATGACCGAGCCTTAAATGCCTTCCCACCAACTTTCACTTTAAATACTTCAACCATATTCATTCATCATTCATTCTTCTACCCACCAACTTTCACTTCACTAGCCGAACTCATACTCAACCTCCAACCTACTCCATGTTTCACAAATTCTAACCTTGAACCTCATCTTTACCCAACAAAAACTCTTGAAGCATCACATCTCTCACATAACCGAAACACTCAATCTCCTTCACCATCATTTTCTACCTTCTCTAAGTCACCGTGCTTATCCCATATCTCTCTCATTCACAATCATTTTCCTTGTGCTTGAGGACAAGCATTCATCTAAGTTTGGTGTTGGGGAGATTCAATCTTGCAAGTGAATCTCAATGGCCTCATCATCAAGGGATAGGAGAGAAGATGAATTTGATCAAAGAAGATTCAAATCCAAACACAATGAGCGAATTTTTAGTTGGATGTCAAGCAAAGATGTTGTTCCAGAGCTACCATTCAAGCTTAAAAAAGATGAATACCCTGAGATACAAAAAATAATCAGAAGAAGGGGATGGGAGCTTCTCTGTGACCAACCTCAAGAAATAAGCATGCTTCTCATCCATGAGTTCTTCACTAATGTGATAAGAGAATATGATGATGAAGAACCATACATGAGCTATGTAAGAGGTGTGGATGTTGATTTTAGCCCGGACACCATCAATAGGGTGCTAAGGGTCAAGCACAGACTTGACTATGACATATGCACCCAAGAAAAGCTTAGTTACCTCTGTTCCACACCCCCATTGATCAACCCACAAATCAAATGTTTTAATGAGGCTCGGAAGATATTTGAACAGCAAGAACTAGCAAGGGTGAGATTCAATCAACAGAGGCTACAGGAGACAATGATAAGCTCAGGAATTTGGCAAAGAGAAGAGAGGGATGCAACGACACAAAGCAACAAGGAGAGCTAAGAAGCAAAAAGAAACAAGATCCAAAGGGCAAAGGAAAGCAAGGAGAATCAAGCAAAGGAAAAGGGACATGAAGACTAAAGGTGGTGAAGTTCCTTTATTTTTTCTTTATGTTTCTTTATGTTTTAAATAAAGAAGATGTATGTCTGAAATATGGTATACCTTCTAGGATGCATTTTTTTTTTTGAAGCATTATCTTTTATGTTGCCCATTCCATGCATCACCACTCACAGATTTGGAATAGTTGCTTGTCTTTAATATTTTTACCTGTCATTGGAATAAAAGATGTAGTTTGAGCAAGAACAGAGAGAAATCTAGCTTAAAAAGGATCATGTTGTCCCATAAGAAAAGTGCTAGTATATTTATTGTGAAAGAAGCAATGTTCAAGAAATTCAAAAGAATGCTTACTAATACAAGACTAGTTTGGTTAAGGATCACAAGGGCTTTATCAGTAAAAGCACAAATAACCTTGACAATAAAGAAAATAGAATACAAAGAATGAAAGGCTAGGCATCAATGACAAAAGTTGGATATGTGTCTGTGGTGATTGATGTTAAGAGACATACTTGGGCTAGTAAATCCGAGGGGTGCTTCATCACCCGGTAACTTGAGTTAACTAACTCGGGATTATCGATTGAAAACCCACAATCAAGAGTAGCTCTATAACAGAACATTTAGCAACCCAAAGAGGTGCTGGACACCACTATCCAAACAAAATTTCAATGTTATATGCCTGTGACTGAATGTGTTAAGGAAAGAGGCTTGAGTGAGTAAATCTTTAAGAGTGTCTCAACACTTAACAACTTGAACCAACTGGTTTGGGATTGTTGATTGAAAGCTTATGCTAAAGAGCCGCCTTAAGACAAGATTTCGAGCTTAATTGAAAGAAAAAGGAAAAAAAAAAAAAGAAGGAAAAAGAAATAAGCAGAAAAAAATTGGTTCAAGGATCATGTGCTAAGGTGTGAAAGAAGTCTAGTGAAGTTAACCAATTTAGTAGTGAAGCAAGCATTTTAATTGAAAAAGTTGAATAGTTGTGTTCAATTACAATAAATTTATGACCACACAAGTGAGGATAACATGCTCAATGAGAAATTACTCTCTGGGAGAACATTCAAGTCTTACATCTTAAATTCTTGTGACAAAGTCCTTTATATTTTGCTTGAGGACAAGCAATACTTTAAGTTTGGTGTTGTGATGCAAATGCATATTTGCATTATTAGTTAGTTAGTTTAGTTAGTTTTAGTTTAAATTCACTCATTTTCTCTAAATAAACAAGTCCTTTTATGAGTTTTGTTTCCATGCATGATGATATCAAGAAACATGTTAATTCTAGCCAAATTCATGCAAATGATTTAAGGAATGCATATATGAATAAGTATGAATGAATCTCATGAAATTTATTGCTTGAATTGGTAAGACTTTGAAGCTATCTCCCTTGTTGATGATAGGTGATGAAACAAGGAAGCATGGAAGCAAGAAGGAGGCAACCAAGGCAAGAAGTTGGCGTTGCCAACTTGGGATTGGCGTTGCCAACTCCACAACACAAGGCAAGCTTGGTCCTGGAGGCAACCAAGGCAAGAAGTTGGCGTTGCCAACTTGGGATTGGCGTTGCCAACTCCACAACACAAGGCAAGCTTGGTCCTGGAGGCAACCAAGGCAAGAAGTTGGCGTTGCCAACTTGGGATTGGCGTTGCCAACTCCACAACACAAGGCAAGCTTGGTCCTGGAGGCAACCAAGGCAAGAAGTTGGCGTTGCCAACTTGAGATTGGCGTTGCCAACGCCACACACAACCACACCAAGCAAGCTTGGCAACCCTGGAAGCAAAGTTGGCGTTGCCAACTCTAGAACCAAGTTGCCAACGCTCACACACAAGGAACTTGGCCCTGGAAGCAAGGTTGGCGTTGCCAACTCTAGAACCAAGTTGCCAACGCCACACACAAGACACAAGCAAGGAACTTGGCCCTGGAGGAAGCAAAGTTGGCGTTGCCAACTTGAAGCTGGCGTTGCCAACGCCCACACAAGGAACTTGGCCCTGGATTTGGAGCCTCGAGCACGTTGCCAGCCTAGAAATGAGGGGCGTTTTTGAGGACAACGCAGGCTAACAACGCCACACAACCAAGCAACAAATGGAGCCCTGGAAGAAAAGGAGCTGGCGTTGCCAACTCAAGAATGGCGTTGCCAACGCCACACAAGAAAGCTTGGCTAGGCACCAAGTTTTGGTGCCAGCCAAGTTGCCAAACGCCCAATGGCGCACCAACCAGGCTGCCAAGCGCCCAATGGCGCACCAACCGCGTTCCAAACGCCCAAATGCCGCACCACTCACGTTGCCAACGCTAGATGGGCGTTGCCAACGCCAACTTACCAAAACAAGGCAGCCTGAACATGTCCACTTCAATGGAAGATATCTTGAGCTACAGAGATCCAAATTGAGTACTTCCAGTTGCGTTGGAAAGCTAACATTCAGAGCTTTCCAACCATATATAATAGTCCATGGTGGAGCACAAGATTGAAGCCAAACCAGAGTCATCTTTAGGCCCTAAAAACAAGAACATGAAATGAAATTCAAGGGAGCTAGAGATGATTCTTGGATGTGGGATCGAGCACGTTGCCAACGTGCACAAAGGGGGCGTGTTTTGCAACAACGCCAGCCTCAAGTCCTTGCCTTGGGAGAGTGATGCTCGAGCACGTTGCTAACTTGGGGTTGAGGGTGCGTTATTCACAACAACTTGGCAACAACTTGGCAGCTTGACCTTACCTTCTTTGAGGAACCATAACTTGAGCTAGGAAAGTCCAATTGAGGTGATTCCAGTGGCATTAGAAAATAGACATCAAGAGCTTTCCAATGATTTATAATAGTCCATATTGAAGCTGAAGGTTGACACTCAAATTCTGGGCTACATTTAGCATGAAAGTAAGGCCAAGAAGAGGAAGAGCAAGTTGTTTGCAACAACTTGGGCTAGCAACGCCCAAGTCTCAAACTCACTTCCAGGAAATTGGCATGCACGTTGCCAACGTGCACTAAGGCCTGAGTTATTGCCAACAACGCCCATCAATGGGCCAGAATTGGTGCCAACTTGCTCTACTTCCCCTATTCATCACAAAGGCCAAAACACCTCCAATTGAGCCAAGAATTCAACAATGAGAAAGCCCACATTGCTAACCCAAATTGAAGATCTCTGAAGAAGTTTTGGGAGTGGTATAAATAGAAGAGGTTGATGTACTTGTAGGGGACTTTTACACTTTTGATTACTTTTTGACACTTAGAATTTTTATACACTTTTAGCACTTTTACTTGGCTTTGTAAGAACTTCCGGGTACTCTCCCGGAAAGCTCATCTTTGGTTTTCTATTGGAATTTCTCTTCTTCATTTTCAAGTTCTAAACATTTCATTCTTCTTCTTCTTCTTCCTTTACACTTAGTTTAATTCTTGTTTATGGCAATTGTTGTTGAATTTGGAGCAATGACTCACTAAACCCCACTTTCATTAGGGGGAGGAGCTCTGTTTGTTGGAATGGATTGATGAACCCATCTTTCCTCCTCAATTCTAGTGGTTGATCTAAAGAGGGAACTCTTGCTCTTCATAGATTCAACCACCATCGAGAGAGGGGTTAATCTACATGAATTATGTGGTGAATTTGAGGAATGAACCACACAATTCAGTTTAGAGATCATCCTTTCATGATTTCTTTAATCAATATACCTTGGTTAGTATGTGAGATGTAACTCTCCTTGGTTGAGATTATAGAAATTGTGTGGCTGGATAATATATGAGCTTCATCTCTTCTCATGAACAATTAGATCACGAGAGTGGCAATTGGTTATGTTGAGAGAGATTGAATCACCAAGAGATTGGGGTTCAATCACCCACTTGCCATAGATCTATACCCATGATTGAGAAGGATTTGACTAACATCAATTCATGAAAACTAACATCTCTGATCCCTAATGATCCTCTCCATCATTAATTCTCATTTCTTTTGTTCTTAGTGTTTGAAAACCCATTACCCAATTCCCTTCTACATTCTTGCAATTTATTATTCTTGTCATTTACATTCTGTTTCTTATTTCTCACTCTTATGCTCTTTAGAATTCAGCACTTTAATTCCTTGCAATTTATCTTTGATGTCATTTAAGTTTCTTGCACTTTAACTTTCCGTCATTTACTTCCATTTTATTTCTCTATTCTAGCTCTTTACATTTTGTGTCATTTACATTCTTGCAATTATGTTCAAAAATCAAAATGCTCATGAAATCAAAACTATGTTTGCTTGACTAAATTTACCATTAACTAAAGTTGCTTAATCTTCCAATCTCCGTGGGATCGACCTCACTCTTTGTGAGTTTTATTACTTGATACGACCCGGTATACTTGCCGGTTGTACGTGAAATCTCATTTTTACGTATCAAGTTTTTGGCGCCGTTGCCGGGGATTGGAAAGATTGACAATGATTAAGTGAAAGGTGGTTTAGATTAAGCATTTTTTTTTTGTTAAGCCCACTAACTGTTCGATACTTTGTTTCACTAACTCCAATTCCAATCTAGTTCTAGAATATTTCACTTGTGATTTTGGTTCTGTTTGTGTATGTCAGGAACAAGTAGACGTGATATTGAGGACGAGAGAACCCGCCGAAGGTTAAGGAGAGCAGAAAGAGGAAAGTTCATAGTTGGTGAAGAAGGGTCAGAGGAATCAGAGGGAGAAGATCAAGTCATGGAGGATGAGATGCACAACCCTCCTGGAGGGGTCAACAATAATGGTGGACACGCTAGAAGGGTGTTATCCTCATACACTATCCCTGATCCAAGACATTGTGGGAGCAGCATTGCTACACCAAATGTTCAAGCCAATAACTTTGAGCTAAAACCTCAGCTCATCACTTTGGTACAGAATAATTGCTCTTATGGAGGAGGACCTCTTGAAGACCCAAATCAACATCTCTCTGTTTTTCTGAGGATATGCAATACAGTGAAGACAAATGGAGTGCATCCAGATGTCTACAAGTTGTTGCTATTTCCATTCTCTTTGAGGGATAAAGCCACTCAATGGCTAGAATCATTCCCCAAGGAAAGCCTCAATGATTGGAATGAAGTGATGGGCAAATTTCTAGCAAAGTTCTACCCACCTCAAAAGGTCATCAAGTTGAAGACAGAGGTTCAGACTTTTAGGCAAATGGAAGGGGAGTCATTGTACGAAGCCTGGGAAAGATATAAGGCACTAATGAGAAGATGTCCCCCAGACATGTTTAGTGATTGGGTTAAGCTCCAAAACTTCTATGAAGGCTTAAGCTTAGAAGCAAGGAAGGGACTAGACTACTCATCAGGAGGATCACTCAACATGATGAAAACTGCTGAGGAGGCTCAAAACCTCATTGAGATTGTGGCAAACAATCAATATTATTACTCATCAGAGAGGCAACACAATCCACCCCCAAAGAAAGGTGTAATGGAGCTTGAAGGTGTTGATGCTATCTTGGCACAAAACAAGTTAATGCACCAACAAATCCAACAACAAATGGAGATGATAACAAAGAGAATGGATGGTATGCAACTTGCATCAGTGAACACAACAAATCAACCATCACTTGAATGGAACCAAGGTGAAGGAACCACGGTTGAACAACCACAAGAACAAGTTCAATACATGCAGAATACTTCAAATTCTCAGGAGGAATTCCATGGTGATACATACAACTCATCTTGGAAGAATCATCCCAATTTAAAGTGGGGAGAAAACCATTGGCAAAAGAACAACAACCACAATCACACCCGTAACACAAACAACCAAAATCACCATACCAACAACACTAACCAATATAGAAAAACACAAAACACATATCAACACCCCCATCATAACCCACAAACCCACCAAAATAACTTCTCTGCACCAACATCCAACTCACAAAATTACCATACTAATCCACCCAACAACTTCCAACAACAATCAACCCCCATCATACCTCCAATTGACCATCATGAGGCCAGAATCTCAAGTCTGGAAGCAACCTTGCAAGCACTTGCTCAAACCACTCAAGCTTTAGCTAAGGGACAACAAGAACAAGCGGTCACTATGAAGAACATTGAGAGACAAGTGGGACAACTAGCCAAACAAGCCGAGAAACCAACCCATGTCCTCCCAAGTGACACAATACCCAACCCAAGAGAAGAATGTAAGGCTTTGCAGTTAAGGAGTGGCAAGGTAGTTGGTGAAAGTTCAAATAAAGAAGCAACAAAACCCAAAGAGCAAGACACAGTGGAGAGGCAAGATGAAGAAAAGGCTTCAACATCTAACAAAGGCAAGGAGGTTGTCAAGCCACAAGGCAATCCACCAAGTCAAGAAGGCAACCGTGATGGCAAGGAAAGTATGAATCCACAAAAAGAAAACAAAAATGAAGGAGTGAAAGCTTATGTACCCAAGCTTCCATACCCAACTAGGATACACAAAGGAGCAAAGGACCAACAATTCCCAAGGTTTTTAGAGATCTTCAAGAAACTTGAAATCAACATCCCATTGGCAGAGGCTCTAGAACAGATGCCATTGTATGCAAAGTTTCTTAAGGAGTTGATCACCAAGAAGAGGAGTTGGCAAGAAAAAGAAACCATGGTTCTCAATCAAGAGTGTAGTGCCATCATTCAACAAGGGTTACCTCCAAAACTCAAAGACCCTGGCAGCTTTCTCATACCTTGCACGATTGGGAGCATGGCTGTTGACAAATCACTTTGTGACCTGGGAGCAAGTATTAACTTAATGCCCCTTACCATGATGAAGAAAATGATGATTGAAGAGCTCAAACCCACAAGGATGTCACTCCAACTTGCTGACAGATCCATCAAAGTGCCAAATGGAGTAGTTGAGAACCTCCTGGTGAAGGTGGGAAACTTCATATTCCCAGCTGATTTTGTGGTCCTAGACATGGATGAAGAGGGAAACAATTCAGTCATTCTTGGTAGACCCTTTTTGGCTACAGCTAGAACAATCATTGATGTGGAAAAGGGAGAGATGATCTTCAGGGTGCATGATGAGCAAATGACCATAAATGTCTTCAAAGCGATGCAACACCCTGTTGAGAAAGAAAATTGCATGAGGATTGATGTAGTAGACTCTTTGGTTGAAGAAGTGCTTGACACAAACCATCAAATGAAACAAGAGGAAGTCCATAACATCAAAGGACAAGAAGAAAACACGTTGGAAGCATCAAAGGAACCAAGTGAAGCTACCAAAGAAAAACTTGATACGTAAAAATTTGATTTCACGTATTTACCGGCAAGTATACCGGGTCGTATCAAGTAGTAAAACTCACTTAGAGTGAGGTCGATCCCACGAGGATTAATGGATTAAGCAAGCAATAGTTAATTAATTGTTCTAGTTAGACGATTCATGTTTGAGTGATAAGCAACAAGAAATGTAAATGACTTGAAATTAAAGAAAAGCAATAAAGTGCAAGGAAAGTAAATGACAAGAAATTAAAGTGCTAAAAATTAAAGTGCAAGAATGTAAATTGCAAGGAATAGAAAGTACAAGAAAGTAAAGTGCAAGAAAGTAAATGACTAGAAAGTAAAACCAAGTGAAGTATTTCTACAAACACTTGGAAGGCATAAGTAAATGACAAGAATTTAAAGAGAACAATTAAATGACAAGAATTAAAGACAAGAAGTAAATAACAAGAATTAAGAATGAAATTAACATTGGGATCAAGAGATATTGCATTCTCAAGATCAACAATTCTCATCTCCACTTCAATCATGCAATCATTGATCTCTTGGCAAATCATAAGTAATCAAACCCCAATCTCTTGGTGATTTGATTTCTCTTAACTTGATCAATTGCCAATCTCTTGATCTAATTGCTCATGAGAAGAGATGAAGAATGGTCTCTAATTTAGAGCCACACAACCCTCAAGATTTCAATTCAAAGTGATTACATCTCACATATCAAGCTAAGAATTATCAATCAAGAGAGTTGTGAGAGAAGAGCCTCAAACTAAATTCTATGACTCCTTTCTCAAGTTCATCATAGAATTTAAATAGATCTAATCCCTCTCTCGATAGTAATTAGATCTTTGGAGCACAAAGACTCTCTCTAAAGAAACAATGAAAGAAGAATTGAAGATGAAGAATGAAAATAAATCAACCCATTAAATTGCAATAGAGCTCTCTCTCCCAAATGTTGGAAATTAGAAACTCATCATAACAAAAATATTTACAAAAGTGTGAATGAAAGAAAATAGAAGAAGAGAAGAGAATGAGAGTGAAAGGGGAGTGGAGTCACCTCCACCCCTCCATGGTGTCTCTCAAATGATGAATCTAAGGCCCTATTTATAAGCTACCTAAATTACAAATTCAAATGAAATTACAATCAAATGCAAATTTCCTAATTACTTCTAGATGATTCTTGTGGCCTTGATTCATTGTTACTTGTGGCTTGACTTGGGCTTGTGAACTTTTAACTCCCTTCATAGAAGCTTGAAACATTGAAGAATAAATGAAGGGATTGGAGTATTTGGAAGTGGCCCAATGTGGAGTGTCATTGAAGTGGCATTTTGGGCTTTTGAAGGTTTGGAAAAACCTTACACGCTGAAGTATTGGTCTGTTTGGGTCTCCAAATTGAATGTCCACTATAGACTATTATATATCTTTGGAAAGCCCTAGATCTCAGCTTTCCAACGCCGCTGGAATCATGTCAATTGGACTTCTCTAGCCCAAGTTATGATCTTTTGAAGGTGAAGAGGTCAGTCTGGCGAACTGCAGGGACTTGTTTTACGCTGAAATTGTGAAGCTAAACGAATAGCAATTTGTCCCCTCAAATCAGTGTCAACTATAAAGTGTTATATATGGTTGGAAAGCTCTAGAAGTCTACTTTCTAATGACACTGAGATCACTTCATTTGGAGCTTTGTAGCTCGAGTTATTCTTGTTGGAGTGTGAAGAGGTCAGGGTTGCAAATCCTCTTTGCTTCTCTTTGAGTTTGTTTCCAACTTTTTGCCACCTTGGGAGTGTGCTTCCTCTATTAGTGCTTTTATTGCTTCATTTTCCATAATTTCCTACAAAATTTATTAACTCAAGCAATCAAAGCAATATTCAATTTAATCACCAAAACACTCCCATAATTAAGCATTATGAATTGATTTTTATATGAAAAAGCATAGAAAAACATAACATGATGCGTAGTCATCAAGCAATTTTCCTTGATTTTTCATGAAGTGAAGCACGACATTGCCTGCTCTCCAAGAGGGCAGAGCAGAATAATGAGCGCTACATTGCTTTGGAGTGAGGCTCCAGCTTCGAACCTTGGTGGAAGCACTTTAGTTCATTTTCACTTATTTTTTTCCCTTAAAGATTCCTTTCATTCATGCCTCAATTGTACGCCAAATATGGATTTCTATATATCGTTGGAAAGCTCTGAACGTCAGCTTTCCAACACAACTAGAAGCGCATCAATTGGACGTCTGTAGCTCAAGTTATAGCCCTTTGAAGTAGGCATGGTCATGCTGTGAACGCCCAGATTTTAACTTAGCGAAAATTTGCTTCCAACCTCACTTTGCATCACTATATTGCCCTGCTCTTGGCAAGGGCAGAGAAGTGTGCGTGCTGGTTGCTTTCTTCTTTGATTTGGTCATGGGCCACGCTTTTAAAAGTGTGGCCTAAGGCTCCAAAGTGTGCTCCAACTTCAAAGTGTGCCCCAAAGCTCTTTTTTTCTCCTTTTTAGCTTATTTTGTGCTTCTTTGCTTCTTTTTCTTCTTAATTCCTACAAGATTTATAAAATTAAAAGATCAAGAAAATATATCATTTAAGCACAAAAGCATTCAATATTTAAGCACAAATCATCAATTTCTTGTATGAAAAAGCATAGAAAAATAGGTATATGATGACTTGTCATCAGGAAGCATGAAGAGCTTCTCTCAGTACAGAGTCAAACAAGGCACCCACAATTAAACTCTAAGTTTGGTGTTGGGAGGCCCTAGCCAAACTCTAAGTTTGGTGTTGAATCCCCACATCCAAACTCTAAGTTTGGTGTTGGGAGTCTACAACATTGACCTGATCACCTGTGTGGCTCAATGAGAGCCCACTGTCAAGCTATTGACATTAAAAAAGCGCTTATTGAGAGGCAACCCAATTTTTATTTATCTAATTTTATTTTTCTTTTATTGTTCTTTTATGTTTTATTAGGTTCATGATCATGTGGAGTCACAAAAAAAATACTAAAATTAAAAACAGAATAAAAAACAACAGAAGAAAAATCACACCCTGGAGGAAGGACTTACTGGCGTTTAAACGCCAGTAAGGAGCATCTGGCTGGTGTTCAACGCCAAAACAGAGCATGGATCTGGCGTTGAACGCCAGAAACAAGCAACATCCAGGCGTTCAAACGCCAGGAATACACCCTGGGAAGAGCTGGCGCTGAACGCCAGAAACAAGCATGGAATTGGCGTTCAACGCCAGAAACATGCTGCACATGGGCATTCAACGCCCAAAACAAGCATCACTTCGGCGTTTAAATGCCAGAATTGCATGCAAAGGCGTTTTACACACCTAATTGGTGCAGGAATGTAAATCCTTGACGCCCCAGGATCTGTGGACCCCACAGGATCCCCACCTACCTCAACTTACCTTCTCCCCTCTTCACACATTCCCATAAACACGCTTCCCCAAAAACCCTTCACCAATCACTTCAATCCCTCTTCCCCATCACCTCTTCACCACTCACATCCATCCACCCTTCCCCATAAACCCCACCTACCTTCAAAATTCAAAATCACTTTCCCACCCAACCCACCCAAAATGGCTGAACCTACTACCTCTCCCCTCACTATATAAACCCCTCCATTCTTCTTCATTTTCACACAACACAACCCTCTCTTCTCCTCCTTGGCCGAAATACTACCCTCTCTCCCTCTCCTCAATATCTTCTTCTTCTTCATCTATTCTTTCTTCTCTTGCTCGAGCGCGAGCAATATTCTAAGTTTGGTGTGGTAAAAGCATAGCTTTTTGTTTTTCCATTACCATTGATGGCACCTAAGACCGAAGAAACCTCTAGAAAAGGGAAAGGAAAGACAAAAGCTTCCACCTCTGAGTCATGGGAGATGAAAAGATTCATCTCCAAAGCCCATCAAGACCACTTCTATGATGTTGTGGCCAAGAAGAAGGTGATCCCCGAGGTCCCTTTCAAACTCAAGAAAAATGAGTATCCAGAGATCCGACATGAAATCTAAAGAAGAGGTTGGGAAGTTCTAACCAACCCCATTCAACAAGTCGGCATCCTAATGGTTCAAGAGTTCTATGCCAATGCATGGATCACTAGGAATCATGATCAAAGTAAGAACCCGAACCCAAAGAATTATCTTACAATGGTTCGGGGGAAATACTTAGACTTTAGTCCGAAGAATGTGAGGTTGGCGTTCAACTTGTCCATGATGCAAGGAGATGCACGCCCCTACACTGGAAGGGTCAACTTTAATCAAAGGTTGGACCAAGTCCTTATGGACATATCTGTGGAAGGAGCTCAATGGAAAATAGACTCCAAAGGCAAACCAGTTCAATTAAGAAGAATGGACCTCAAGCCTGTAGCTAGAGGATGGTTGGAGTTCATCCAACGCTCCATCATCCTTACTAGCAACCGATTCGAAGTTACTATGGATCAAGCCATCATGATTCATAGGATCATGATTGGAGAGGAAGTAGAAGTTCATGAAGTTATCTCCCTTGAATTCTACAAAATAGCCGAAAAGCCCTCCACCATGGCAAGGTGATGAGCGGATAATTTATACGCTTTTTGGCATTGTTTTTAGATAGTTTTTAGTAAGTTTGAGCTACTTTTAGGGATGTTTTCATTAGTTTTTATGTTAAATTCACATTTCTGGACTTTACTATGAGTTTGTGTGTTTTTCTGTGATTTTAGGTAAATTCCGGCTGAAATTGAGGGATTTGAGCAAAACTTTGAAAAAGGCTGACAAAAGGACTGCTGATGCTGTTGGAATCTGACCTCCCTGCACTCGAAATGGATTTTCTGGAGCTACCAAACTTCAATTGGCGCGCTCTCAACGGCGTTGGAAAGTAGACATCCAGGGCTTTCCAGAAATATATAATAGTCCATGCTTTATTCTGAAATTGACGATGTAACTTGGCGTTGAACGCCAAGTTCATGCTGCTGTCTGGAGTTAAACGCCAGAAAAACGTCATGATCCGGAGTTGAACGCCCAAAACACGTCATAACTCGGAGTTCAACTCCAAGAGAAGCCTCAGCTTGTGAATTGATCAAGCTCAGCCCAAGCATACACCAAGTGGGCCCCGGAAGTGGATTTATGCATCAATTACTTACTCATGTAAACCCTGGGAGCTAGTTTATTATAAATAGAACATTTAACTATTGTATTAGTTGTCTTTTGACCACGTTTCATCTTTGGTCTCAGTTTTGTTTTATTCTTCATCTTAGGAGGCCATTGAGCACGTTTTGGGGGGCTGGCCTCTCGGCCATGCCTGAACCTTCCACTTATGTATTTTCAACGGTGGAGTTTCTGCACACCATAGATTAAGGGTGTGGAGCTCTGCTGTACCTCAAGTATTAATGCAATTCTATTTTCTTTTATTCAAATCTCTCTTATTCTTATTCCAAGATATTCATTCGTACCCAAGAACATGATGAATGTGATGATAAGTAACCCTCATTATCATTCTCACTTATGAACGCACGTGATTGACAACCACTTCCGTTCTACATGCAACCGAGCTTGAATGTGTATCTCTTAGATTTCCCAACAGAATCTTCGTGGTATAAGCTAGATAGATGGCGGCATTTATGAGGATCCGGAAAGTCTCACCTTGTCTGTGGTATTCCGGTAGGATTCCGGTAATGAATGACTGTGACGTACTTCAAACTCGCAAGTGCTGGGCGTTAGTGACAGACGCAAAAGAATCAAGGGATTCTATTCCAGTAGGAGCGGGAACCAACCAGTGATTAGTCGTGCTGTGACAGAGCACGTGAGCGTAGTTTTCACTGCGAGGATGGGATGTAGCCATCAACCATGGGTGATGCCTCCAGACGATTAGCCATGCGAGTGACAGCCGCAGAGGATCATTTTCCCGAGAGGATTGAAAGTAGCCACCGCTGATGGTGAACCCCTATACACAGCTTGCCATGGAAAGGAGTAAGAAAGATTGAGTTGAAGCAGTAGGAAAGTAGGCGTCCCTGAGCCATACAGTATCTCCATATGCTTATCTGAAATTCCCACCAATGAATCTGCATAAGTATTCTATCCCTTTTATTATTTCTACTTTCTTATTTCTATTTTCGAAACCCAAACTATTTTATCTGCCTAACTGAGATTTACAAGGTAACCATAGCTTGCTTCATACCAACAATCTCTGTGGGATCGACCCTTACTCACGTAAGGTTTATTACTTGGACGACCCAGTACACTTGCTGGTTAGTTGAACGGAGTTGTGTCCACTCGTGCCAATTTCTAAATTCCATAATTTCACAAGGAGTGCAACTAAAAGAATAAGGATCACAATTTCGTCCACCAAGTTTTTGGCGCCGTTGTCGGGGATTGTTCGAGTATGGACAACTGACGGTTCATCTTGTTGCTCAGATTAGGTAATTTTCATTTCAAAAATCTTTTTCAAAAATTTTCTTTTCTTTTTCATTTTTCTAACCATGTTTTTCGAAAAAAAAAATTAAATAAAAATACAAAAAAAATAGAAAATCATAAAAATCAAAAATATTTTGTGTTTCTTGTTTGAGTCTTGTGTTAATTTTTAAGTTTGGTGTCAATTGCATACTTTTAAAATTTTTCTTGCATTTTTTCGAAAATCTCATGCATTCATAGTGTTCTTCATGATCTTCAAGTTGTTCTTGACAAGTCTTCTTGTTTGATCTTGATGATTTCTTGTTTTGTGTTGTTTGTTGTTTTTCATGTGCACTTTTGCATTCATATTTTCCATGCATTAAAGATTTCTAAGTTTGGTGTCTTGCATGTTTTCTTTGCATCAAAAATTTTTTAAAATTATGTTCTTGATGTTCATCATGATCTTCAAAGTGTTCTTGGTGTTCATCTTGACATTCATAGCATTCTTGCATGCATCTTGTGTCTTGATCCAAAATTTTCATGCTTTGGGTCATTTTTGTGTTTTTCTTTAAAAATTCAAAAATCAAAAAAATATCTTTTCCTTATTTGCCTCCAAATTTTTGAAATTTTGGGTTGACTTGGTCAAAAAATTTTTAAAAATTAGTTGTTTCTTACAAGTCAAGTCAAAATTTCAATTTTAAAAATCTTATCTTTTTAAAATCTTTTTCAAAAATCATATCTTTTTCATTTTTTTCTATTTTTCGAAAATTTCAAAAATCTTTTTCAAAATATTTTCAAAATCTTTTTCTTATCTTTATATCATATTTTCGAAAATTAGCTAACAATTAATGTGATTGGTTCAAAAATTTGAAGTTTGTTACTTTCTTATTAAGAAAGGTTCAATCTTTAAGTTCTAGAATCTTATCTTGTAGTTTCTTGTTAGTGAAGTAAATAATTTCAAATTTTTAAAATTAAATCTTTTTATCTTTTATCTTATCTTTTTCAAAAATTTTATCTTTTTCAAAATTTGATTTCAAAATATCTTATCTAACTTCTCATCTTCTTATCTTTTTAAAATTTGATTTCAAATCTTTTTCAATCAACCAACTAACTTTTTGTTTGTTTCTTATTTCTTTTCAAAACTACCTAACTACTTTTCCCTCTCTAATTTTCGAAAATACCTCTTTCTTTTTCAAAAATTCTTTTTAATTAACTAATTGTTTCAAGTTTTAATTTCAATTTTAATTCATCTTTAATTTTCGAAAATACTAACCCCTTTTTCAAAAAAAAAATTATTTTCGAAATTCTCTCCCTCTCTTCTCTTCTTCTATTTAATTATTTAATTACTAACACTTCTCTTCACCTCTCTTCACCCAAAAATCCGAATCTCCTTCTTCATTCTTCTACCCCCTTCTTCTTCTACTAACATAAAGGAATCTCGATACTGTGACATAGAGGATTCCTCTTTCTTTTCTTGTTTTCTTCTCTTTCATATGAGCAGGAACAGGGAAAAAGGTACTCTTGTTGAAATTGATCCAGAACCTAAAAGGACTCTGAAGAGAAAATTAAGAGAAGCTAAATTACAACAATCCAGAAATAACCTTTCAGAAATTTTCGAACAAGAGAAGGAGATGGCAGCCGAAAATAATAATAATAATGCAAGGAGAATGCTTGGTGACTTCACAAAGCCAACGTCCAAGTTTGATGGAAGAAGCATCTCCATTCCTGCCATTGGAGCCAATAACTTTGAGCTTAAGCCTCAACTAGTTGCTTTAATGCAACAAAACTGCAAGTTTTATGGACTTCCATCTGAAGATCCTTGTCAGTTCTTAACTGAGTTCTTGTAGATCTGTGAGACTGTAAAGACGAATGGAGTTGATCCTGAAGTCTACAGACTCATGCTTTTCCCTTTTGCTGTAAGAGACAGAGCTAGAATATGGTTGGATTCACAACCTAAGGATAGCCTGGACTCCTAGGATAAGCTGGTCACTGCCTTCTTGGATAAATTCTTTCCTCCTCAAAAGCTGAGCAAGCTGAGAGTGGATGTTCAAACCTTCAAACAAAAAGATGGTGAATCCCTCTATGAAGCTTGGGAAAGATACAAGCAATTGACCAAAAGATGTCCATCTGACATGTTTTCAGAATGGACCCTATTAGATATATTCTATTATGGTCTCTCTGAATTTTCGAAAATGTCATTGGACCATTCTGCAGGTGGATCTATTCACCTAAAGAAAACGCCTGAAGAGGCTCAAGAACTCATTGACATGGTTGCAAACAACCAGTTCATGTACACCTCTGAGAGGAATTCCGTGAATAATGGGGTACCTCAGAAGAAAGGAGTTCTTGAAATTGATGCTCTGAATGCCATATTGGCTCAGAACAAAATGTTGACTCAACAGGTCAACATAATCTCTCAAAATCTGAATGGATTGCAACATGCATCCAACAGTACTAGAGAGGCAGCTTCTGAAGAAGCTTATGATCCTGAAAACCCTGCCATGGCAGAGGTTAATTACATGGGTGAACCATATGGAAACACCTATAACCCATCATGGAGAAATCATCCAAATTTCTCCTGGAAGGATCAACAAAAGCCTCAACAAGGCTTTAACAATGGTGGACGCAATAGGCTAAGTAATAGCAAGCCATATCCATCATCTTCTCAGCAACAGACAGAGAATTCTGAACAAAACAATTCTAATTTAGCCAATATAGTCTCTGATCTGTCAAAGGCCACTTTCAGTTTCATGAATGAAACAAGATCCTCCATCAGAAATCTGGAGGCACAAGTGGGCCAGCTAAGTAAGAAAGTTATTGAAACTCCTCCCAGTATTCTCCCAAGCAATACAAAAGAGAATCCAAAAGGAGAGTGCAAGGCCATTGATGTGATCAATGTGGCCGAATTCACAAGGGAGGAGGAGGACGAAAATCCTAGTGAGGAAGACCTCCTGGGACGTCCCTCAAGCAAGAAGGAGTTTCCTATTAAGGATCCAAAGGAATCTGAGGCTCATATAGAGACCATAGAGATTCCATTAAATCTCCTTCTACCATTCATGAGCTCTGAAGACTATTCATCCTCTGAAGAGGATGAAGATGTGACTGGAGAGCAAATTGCTCAATATTTGGGAGCTATCATGAAGCTGAATGCCAAGTTGTTTGGTAATGAGACTTGGGAAAGTGAACCTCCTTTGCTCATTAGTGAACTGGATACTTGGATTCAGAAAACTCTACCTCAAAAGAAACAAGATCCTGGCAAGTTCCTAATACCTTGTACCATAGGCACCATGAGCTTTGAAAAAGCTCTATGTGACCTGGGGTCAGGGATAAATCTTATGCCACTCTCTGTAATGGAGAAGCTGGGGATCATTGAGGTACAACCTGCCTTGTTCTCACTACAATTGGCAGATAAGTCATTGAGACAAGCTTATGGAATAGTAGAGGACGTGTTAGTAAAGGTTGAAGGCCTTTACATCCCTGCTGATTTCATAATCCTAGACACTAGGAAGGAAGGGGATGACTACATCATCCTTGGAAGACCTTTCCTAGCCACAGCAGAAGCTGTGATAGACGTCAAAAGAGGTGAATTAGTCCTTCAATTGAATGGGGACTACCTTGTGTTTGAGGCACAAGGCCACCCCTCTGTGACAAAAGAGAGTAAGCATGAAGAGCTTCTCTCAGTTCAGAGTCAAGAAGAGCCCACACAGTCAAACTCTAAGTTTGGTGTTGTGAGGCCACAACCAAACTCTAAGTTTGGTGTTAAGACCCCATATCCAAACTCTAAATTTGGTGTTGGGACTATACAACATTGACCTGATCACCTTTTGGCTCCAGGAGAGCCACTGTCAAGCTATTGACATTAAAGAAGCGCTTGTTGGGAGGCAACCCAATTTTATCTAATTTTTATTTTATTTTGTTTTATTGTTATTTTGTGTTTTATTAGGTACATGATCATGAGGAGTCACGAAAAAATCAAAAAAATTAAAAACAGAGTCAAAAACAGAAGAAAAAATTTTTCACCCTGGAGGACGCAGGCTGGCGTTCAACGCCAGTAAGATGCATCTGGCCGGCGTTCAACGCCAGAACAGAGCACCATTCTGGCGCTGAACGCCAGAAACAAGCAACATCCTAGCGCTGAATGCCAGGAATGTGCCTAGAGGAGGAAAGCTGGCGCTGAACGCCAGTAACAAGCATGAAACTGGCGTTCAACGCCAGAAACATGCTTTACATGGGCGTTGAACGCCCAGAACGTGCACCAATGGGCGTTTGAACGCCAGAATGATGCACGAAGGCATTCTACATGCCTATTTGGAGAAGGAATGGTATTTCTTTACACCTCAGGATCTGTGGACCCCACAGGATCACCTCAGGATCTGTGGACCCCACAGGATCCCCACCTACCATATTCCCACCTTACCTTTTAATCCTAATCTCACTTTCCTAATCCTAATCTCATTTCACTCTTCCCCATATCACACTTCCCAAAAACCTTCACCAATCACCTCAATTCCTCTTCCCAATTACCCCATTCACCATTCACATCAACCCACTCTTCCCCATAAACCCCACCTACCTTCATAAAATTCAAATTCAATTTCCCACCCATTCCCACCCAAAATAGCCGAACACCCACCCTCCCCTCTCCCTATAAATACCCTTCCATTCTACTTCATTTTCACACAACACAACCCCTTCTTCTCCCTCTTAGCCGAACCTACCTCTCTCCCTCTCTACCATATTTCTTCTTCTTCTTCTTCTTCTCTTCTTTCTTTCTTGCTCGAGGGCGAGCAATATTTTAAGTTTGGTGTGGTAAAAGCATAAAGCTTTTTGTTTTTCCATTACCATCAATGGCACCTAAGGCCGGAATATCCTCTAGAAAAGGGAAAGGGAAGACAAAAGCTTCCACCTCCGAGTCATGGGAGATGGAAAGATTCATCTCCAAGAGCCATCAAGACCACTTCTATGATGTTGTGGCAAAGAAGAAGGTGATCCCAGAGGTCCCTTTCAAGCTCAAGAAGAATGGGTATCCGGAGATCCGACATGAGATCCAAAGAAGAGGGTGGGAAGTCATAACCAACCCCATGCAACAAGTCGGAATCCTAATGGTTCAAGAGTTCTATGCCAATGCATGGATCACTAGGAACCATAATCAAAGTATGAACCCGAGTCCAAAGAATTATCTCACAATGGTTCGGGGGAAATACTTAGATTTTAGTCCGGAAAATGTGAGGTTGGCGTTTCACTTGCCCATGATGCAAGGTGATGAACGCCCCTACACTAGAAGGGTCAACTTTAATCAAAGGTTGGACCAAGTCCTAATGGACATATGTGTGGAAGGAGCTCAATGGAGAATGGACTCCAAAGGCAAGCCAGTCCAACTAAGAAGACTGGACCTCAAGCCTGTGGCTAGAGGATGGTTGGAGTTCATCCAAAGATCCATCATTCCTACAAGCAACCGATCTGAAGTTACTGTGGATCGGGCCATCATGATTCACAGCATCATGATTGGAGAGGAAGTAGAAGTTCATGAGGTCATCTCTAATAAACTCTACAAAATAGCCGACAAGCCCTCACCCATGGCACGGCTAGCCTTCCCTCACCTTATATGCCATCTATGTTACTCAGCTGGAGTTATCATAGAAGGAGATATCCCCATTGAAGAGGATAAGCCCATCACCAAGAAGAAGATGGAGCAAGCAAGAGAGGCCATGCACGGTTCTCAAGAGATGCATGAGGAAGCTCATCATCAAGAAATCCCTGAGATGCCTCAAGGGATGCACTTTCCTCCCAACAACTATTGGGAGCAACTCAACACCTCCTTAGAAGACTTGAGCCACAATGTGGAACAATTAAGGGTGGAACATCATGAGCACTCCATCATTCTCCAAGAAATAAGAGAAGATCAAAGAGCAATGAGGGAGGAGCAACAAAGGCAAGGAAGGGACATAGAAGAGCTTAAGGACATTGTTGGACCTTCAAGAAGAAGACGCCACTAAAGGTGGATTCATTCCTTGTTTTTTATTTCTTTCTGTTTTCGGTTTTTAATGTTGTGTTTATCTATGTTTTGTGTCTCTACTTCATGATCATTAGTATGTAACCATGCCTTAAAGCTATGAATAAAATCCATTAGTCCTCCACCTCTCTTAAATGAAAAATGTTTTAATTCAAAAGAACAAGAAGTACATAAAATTCGAATTTATCATTGAATTTAATTTAATTATATTGATGTGGTGACAATACTTTTTGTTTTCTGAATGAATGCTTGAACAGTGCATATTTTTGATCTTGTTGTTTATGAGTGTTAAAATTGTTGGCTTTTGAAAGAATGATGAACAAAGAGAAATGTTATTGATGATCTGAAAAAAATCATGAAATTGATTCTTGAAGCAAGAAAAAGCAGTGAAAAAAAAAGTAGCGAAAAAAAATAGAAAGAAAAAGAAAAAGCAAGCAGAAAAAGCCAATAGCCCTTAAAACTAAAAGGCAAGGATAAAAAGGATCCAAGGCTTTGAGCATCAATGGATAGGAGGGCCCAAGGAAAGAAAATCCAGGCCTAAGCGGCTAAACCAAGCTGTCCCTAACCATGTGCTTGTGTCATGAAGGTCCAAGTGAAAAGCTTGAGACTGAGTGGTTAAAGTCGTGATCCAAAGCAAAAAAAAGAGTGTGCTTAAGAGCTCTGGACACCTCTAACTGGGGACTTTAGCAAAGCTAAGTCACAATCTGAAAAGGTTCACCCAGTCATGTGTCTGTGGCATTTGTGTATCCGGTGGTAATACTGGAAAACAAAGTGCTTAGGGCCACGGCCAAGACTCATAAGTAGCTGTGTTCAAGAATCAACATGCTTAACTAGGAAAGTCAATAACACTATCCAAAATTTTAAGTTCCCAGAGACGCCAATCACTCTAAACTACAAAGGAAAAAGTGAGATGCCAAAACTGTTCAGAAGCAAAAAGCTGCAAGTCCCGCTCATCTAATTATAATTAATATTCATTGATATTTTAAAATTTATAGTATATTCTCTTCTTTTTACCCTATTTGATTTTCAGTTGCTTGGGGACAAGCAACAATTTAACTTTGGTGTTGTGATGAGCGGATAATTTATACGCTTTTTGGCATTGTTTTTAGATAGTTTTTAGTAAGTTTGAGCTACTTTTAGGGATGTTTTCATTAGTTTTTATGTTAAATTCACATTTCTGGACTTTACTATGAGTTTGTGTGTTTTTCTGTGATTTTAGGTAAATTCCGGCTGAAATTGAGGGATTTGAGCAAAACTCTGAAAAAGGCTGACAAAAGGACTGCTGATGCTGTTGGAATCTGACCTCCCTGCACTCGAAATGGATTTTCTGGAGCTACAGAACTTCAATTGGCGCGCTCTCAACGGCTTTGGAAATTGGACATCCAGGGCTTTCCAGCAATATATAATAGTCCATGCTTTATTCGGAAATTGACGACGTAACTTGGCGTTGAACGCCAAGTTCATGCTGCTGTCTGCAGTTAAACGCCAGAAAAACGTCATGATCCGGAGTTGAACGCCCAAAACACGTCATAACTCGGAGTTCAACTCCAAGAGAAGCCTCAGCTCGTGAATTGATCAAGCTCAGCCCAAGCATACACCAAGTGGGCCCCGGAAGTGGATTTATGCATCAATTACTTACTCATGTAAACCCTGGGAGCTAGTTTATTATAAATAGAACATTTAACTATTGTATTAGTTGTCTTTTGACCACGTTTCATCTTTGGTCTCAGTTTTGTTTTATTCTTCATCTTAGGAGGCCATTGAGCACGTTTTGGGGGGCTGGCCTCTCGGCCATGCCTGAACCTTCCACTTATGTATTTTCAACGGTGGAGTTTCTGCACACCATAGATTAAGGGTGTGGAGCTCTGCTGTACCTCAAGTATTAATGCAATTCTATTTTCTTTTATTCAAATCTCTCTTATTCTTATTCCAAGATATTCATTCGTACCCAAGAACATGATGAATGTGATGATAAGTAACCCTCATTATCATTCTCACTTATGAACGCACGTGATTGACAACCACTTCCGTTCTACATGCAACCGAGCTTGAATGTGTATCTCTTAGATTTCCCAACAGAATCTTCGTGGTATAAGCTAGATAGATGGCGGCATTTATGAGGATCCGGAAAGTCTCACCTTGTCTGTGGTATTCTGAGTAGGATTCCGGTAATGAATGACTGTGACGTACTTCAAACTCGCAAGTGCTGGGCGTTAGTGACAGACGCAAAAGAATCAAGGGATTCTATTCCAGTAGGAGCGGGAACCAACCAGTGATTAGCCGTGCTGTGACAGAGCGCGTGAGCGTAGTTTTCACTGCGAGGATGGGATGTAGCCATCAACCTTGGGTGATGCCTCCAGATGATTAGCCATGCGAGTGACAGCCACAGAGGATCATTTTCCCGAGAGGATTGAAAGTAGCCACCGCTGATGGTGAACCCCTATACACAGCTTGCCATGGAAAGGAGTAAGAAAGATTGAGTTGAAGCAGTAGGAAAGTAGGCGTCCCTGAGCCATACAGTATCTCCATATGCTTATCTGAAATTCCCACCAATGAATCTGCATAAGTATTCTATCCCTTTTATTATTTCTACTTTCTTATTTCTATTTTCAAAACCCAAACTATTTTATCTGCCTAACTGAGATTTACAAGGTAACCATAGCTTGCTTCATACCAACAATCTCTGTGGGATCGACCCTTACTCACGTAAGGTTTATTACTTGGACGACCCAGTACACTTGCTGGTTAGTTGAACGGAGTTGTGTCCACTCGTGCCAATTTCTAAATTCCATAATTTCACAAGGAGTGCAACTAAAAGAATAAGGATCACAATTTCGTCCACCAAGTTTTTGGCGCCGTTGCCGGGGATTGTTCGAGTATGGACAACTGACGGTTCATCTTGTTGCTCAGATTAGGTAATTTTCTTTTCAAAAATCTTTTTCAAAAATTTTCTTTTCTTTTTCGTTTTTCTAACCATGTTTTTAGAAAAAAAATTAAATAAAAATACAAAAAAAATTAGAAAATCATAAAAATCAAAAATATTTTGTGTTTCTTGTTTGAGTCTTGTGTTAATTTTTAAGTTTGGTGTCAATTGCATACTTTTAAAATTTTTCTTGCATTTTTTCGAAAATCTCATGCATTCATAGTGTTCTTCATGATCTTCAAGTTGTTCTTGACAAGTCTTCTTGTTTGATCTTGATGATTTCTTGTTTTGTGTTGTTTGTTGTTTTTCATGTGCACTTTTGCATTCATATTTTCCATGCATTAAAGATTTCTAAGTTTGGTGTCTTGCATGTTTTCTTTGCATAAAAAATTTTTCAAAATTATGTTCTTGATGTTCATCATGATCTTCAAAGTGTTCTTGGTGTTCATCTTGACATTCATAGCATTCTTGCATGCATCTTGTGTCTTGATCCAAAATTTTCATGCTTTGGGTCATTTTTTTGTTTTTCTTTAAAAATTCAAAAATCAAAAAAATATCTTTTCCTTATTTCCCTCCAAATTTTCGAAATTTTGGGTTGACTTGGTAAAAAAATTTTTAAAAATTAGTTGTTTCTTACAAGTCAAGTCAAAATTTCAATTTTAAAAATCTTATCTTTTTAAAATCTTTTTCAAAAATCATATCTTTTTCATTTTTTTCTATTTTTCGAAAATTTCAAAAATCTTTTTCAAAATATTTTCAAAATCTTTTTCTTATTTTTATATCATATTTTCGAAAATTAGCTAACAATTAATGTGATTGGTTCAAAAATTTGAAGTTTGTTACTTTCTTGTTAAGAAAGGTTCAATCTTTAAGTTCTAGAATCTTATCTTGTAGTTTCTTGTTAGTGAAGTAAATAATTTCAAATTTTTAAAATTAAATCTTTTTATCTTTTATCTTATCTTTTTCAAAAATTTTATCTTTTTCAAAATTTGATTTCAAAATATCTTATCTAACTTCTCATCTTCTTATCTTTTTAAAATTTGATTTCAAATCTTTTTCAATCAACCAACTAACTTTTTGTTTGTTTCTTATTTCTTTTCAAAACTACCTAACTACTTTTCCCTCTCTAATTTTCGAAAATACCTCTTTCTTTTTCAAAAATTCTTTTTAATTAACTAATTGTTTCAAGTTTTAATTTCAATTTTAATTCATCTTTAATTTTCGAAAATACTAACCCCTTTTTCAAAAAAAAAAATATTTTCGAAATTCTCTCCCTCTCTTCTCTTCTTCTATTTAATTATTTAATTACTAACACTTCTCTTCACCTCTCTTCACCCAAAAATCCGAATCTCCTTCTTCATTCTTCTACCCCCTTCTTCTTCTACTAACATAAAGGAATCTCTATACTGTGACATAGAGGATTCCTCTTTCTTTTCTTGTTTTCTTCTCTTTCATATGAGCAGGAACAGGGAAAAAGGCACTCTTGTTGAAATTGATCCAGAACCTGAAAGGACTCTGAAGAGAAAATTAAGAGAAGCTAAATTACAACAATCCAGAAATAATCTTTCAGAAATTTTCGAACAAGAGAAGGAGATGGCAGCCGAAAATAATAATAATAATGCAAGGAGAATGCTTGGTGACTTCACAAAGCCAACGTCCAAGTTTGATGGAAGAAGCATCTCCATTCCTGCCATTGGAGCCAATAACTTTGAGCTTAAGCCTCAACTAGTTGCTTTAATGCAACAAAACTGCAAGTTTTATGGACTTCCATCTAAAGATCCTTATCAGTTCTTAACTGAGTTCTTGCAGATCTGTGAGACTGTAAAGACGAATGGAGTTGATCCTGAAGTCTACAGACTCATGCTTTTCCCTTTTGCTGTAAGAGACAGAGCTAGAATATGGTTGGATTCACAACCTAAGGATAGCCTGGACTCCTGGGATAAGCTGGTCACTGCCTTCTTGGATAAATTCTTTCCTCCTCAAAAGCTGAGCAAGCTGAGAGTGGATGTTCAAACCTTCAAACAAAAAGATGGTGAATCACTCTATGAAGCTTGGGAAAGATACAAGCAATTGACCAAAAGATGTCCATCTGACATGTTTTCAGAATGGACCCTATTAGATATATTCTATTATGGTCTCTCTGAATTTTCGAAAATGTCATTGGACCATTCTACAGGTGGATCTATTCACTTAAAGAAAACGCCTGAAGAGGCTCAAGAACTCATTGACATGGTTGCAAACAACCAGTTCATGTACACCTCTGAGAGGAATTCCGTGAATAATGGGGTACCTCAGAAGAAAGGAGTTCTTGAAATTGATGCTCTGAATGCCATATTGGCTCAGAACAAAATGTTGACTCAACAGGTCAACATAATCTCTCAAAATCTGAATGGATTGCAACATGCATCCAACAGTACTAGAGAGGCAGCTTCTGAAGAAGCTTATGATCCTGAAAACCCTGCCATGGCAGAGGTTAATTACATGGGTGAACCATATGGAAACACCTATAACCCATCATGGAGAAATCATCCAAATTTCTCCTGGAAGGATCAACAAAAGCCTCAACAAGGCTTTAACAATGGTGGACGTAATAGGCTAAGTAATAGCAAGCCATATCCATCATCTTCTCAGCAACAGACAGAGAATTCTGAACAAAACAATTCTAATTTAGCCAATATAGTCTCTGATCTGTCAAAGGCCACTTTCAGTTTCATGAATGAAACAAGATCCTCCATCAGAAATCTGGAGGCACAAGTGGGCCAGCTGAGTAAGAAAGTTATTGAAACTCCTCCCAGTATTCTCCCAAGCAATACAGAAGAGAATCCAAAAGGAGAGTGCAAGGCCATTGACGTGATCAATGTGGCCGAATGCACAAGGGAGGAGGAGGACGAAAATCCTAGTGAGGAAGACCTCCTGGGACGTCCCTCAAGCAAGAAGGAGTTTCCTATTAAGGATCCAAAGGAATCTGAGGCTCATATAGAGACCATAGAGATTCCATTAAATCTCCTTCTGCCATTCATGAGCTCTGAAGACTATTCATCCTCTGAAGAGGATGAAGATGTGACTGGAGAGCAAATTGCTCAATATTTGGGAGCTATCATGAAGCTGAATGCCAAGTTGTTTGGTAATGAGACTTGGGAAAGTGAACCTCCTTTGCTCATTAGTGAACTGGATACTTGGATTCAGAAAACTCTACCTCAAAAGAAACAAGATCCTGGCAAGTTCCTAATACCTTGTACCATAGGCACCATGAGCTTTGAAAAAGCTCTATGTGACCTGGGGTCAGGGATAAATCTTATGCCACTCTCTGTAATGGAGAAGCTGGGGATCATTGAGGTACAACCTGCCTTGTTCTCACTACAATTGGCAGATAAGTCATTGAGACAAGCTTATGGAATAGTAGAGGACGTGTTAGTAAAGGTTGAAGGCCTTTACATCCCTGCTGATTTCATAATCCTAGACACTAGGAAGGAAGGGGATGACTGCATCATCCTTGGAAGACCTTTCCTAGCCACAGCAGAAGCTGTGATAGACGTCAAAAGAGGTGAATTAGTCCTTCAATTGAATGGGGACTACCTTGTGTTTAAGGCACAAGGCCACCCCTCTGTGACAAAAGAGAGTAAGCATGAAGAGCTTCTCTCAGTTCAGAGTCAAGAAGAGCCCACACAGTCAAACTCTAAGTTTGGTGTTGTGAGGCCACAACCAAACTCTAAGTTTGGTGTTAAGACCCCATATCCAAACTCTAAGTTTGGTGTTGGGACTATACAACATTGACCTGATCACCTTTTGGCTCCAGGAGAGCCACTGTCAAGCTATTGACATTAAATAAGCACTTGTTGGGAGGCAACCCAATTTTATCTAATTTTTATTTTATTTTGTTTTATTGTTATTTTGTGTTTTATTAGGTACATGATCATGAGGAGTCACGAAAAAATCAAAAAAATTAAAAACAGAGTCAAAAACAGAAGAAAAAATTTTTCACCCTGGAGGACGCACAGGCTGGCGTTCAACGCCAGTAAGATGCATCTGGCCGCCGTTCAACGCCAGAACAGAGCACCATTCTGGCGCTGAACACCAGAAACAAGCAACATCCTGGCGCTGAATGCCAGGAATGTGCCTAGAGGAGGAAAGCTGGCGCTGAACGCCAGTAACAAGCATGAAACTGGCGTTCAACGCCAGAAACATGCTTTACATGGGCGTTGAACGCCCAGAACGTGCACCAATGTGCGTTTGAACGCCAGAATGATGCACGAAGGCATTCTACATGCCTATTTGGAGAAGGAATGGTATTTCTTTACACCTCAGGATCTGTGGACCCCACAGGATCCCCACCTACCATATTCCCACCTTACCTTTTAATCCTAATCTCACTCTCCTAATCCTAATCTCATTTCACTCTTCCCCATATCACACTTCCCAAAAACCTTCACCAATCACCTCAATTCCTCTTCCCAATTACCCCATTCACCATTCACATCAACCCACTCTTCCCCATAAACCCCACCTACCTTCATAAAATTCAAATTCAATTTCCCACCCATTCCCACCCCAAATAGCCGAACACCCACCCTCCCCTCTCCCTATAAATACCCTTCTATTCTACTTCATTTTCACACAACACAACCCCTTCTTCTCCCTCTTAGCCGAACCTACCTCTCTCCCTCTCTACCATATTTCTTCTTCTTCTTCTTCTTCTCTTCTTTCTTTCTTGCTCGAGGGCGAGCAATATTTTAAGTTTGGTGTGGTAAAAGCATAAAGCTTTTTGTTTTTCCATTACCATCAATGGCACCTAAGGCCGGAGTATCCTCTAGAAAAGGGAAAGGGAAGACAAAAGCTTCCACCTCCGAGTCATGGGAGATGGAAAGATTCATCTCCAAGAGCCATCAAGACCACTTCTATGATGTTGTGGCAAAGAAGAAGGTGATCCCAGAGGTCCCTTTCAAGCTCAAGAAGAATGAGTATCCGGAGATCCGACATGAGATCCAAAGAAGAGGGTGGGAAGTCATAACCAACCCCATGCAACAAGTCGGAATCCTAATGGTTCAAGAGTTCTATGCCAATGCATGGATCACTTGGAACCATGATCAAAGTATGAACCCGAGTCCAAAGAATTATCTCACAATGGTTCGGGGGAAATACTTAGATTTTAGTCCGGAAAATGTGAGGTTGGCGTTTCACTTGCCCATGATGCAAGGTGATGAACGCCCCTACACTAGAAGGGTCAACTTTAATCAAAGGTTGGACCAAGTCCTAATGGACATATGTGTGGAAGGAGCTCAATGGAGAATGGACTCCAAAGGCAAGCCAGTCCAACTAAGAAGACTGGACCTCAAGCCTGTGGCTAGAGGATGGTTGGAGTTCATCCAAAGATCCATCATTCCTACAAGCAACCGATCTGAAGTTACTGTGGATCGGGCCATCATGATTCACAGCATCATGATTGGAGAGGAAGTAGAAGTTCATGAGGTCATCTCCAATGAACTCTACAAAATAGCCGACAAGCCCTCACCCATGGCACGGCTAGCCTTCCCTCACCTTATATGCCATCTATGTTACTCAGCTGGAGTTATCATAGAATGAGATATCCCCATTGAAGAGGATAAGCCCATCACCAAGAAGAAGATGGAGCAAGCAAGAGAGGCCATGCACGGTTCTCAAGAGATGCATGAGGAAGCTCATCATCAAGAAATCCCTGAGATGCCTCAAGGGATGCACTTTCCTCCCAACAACTATTGGGAGCAACTCAACACATCCTTAGAAGACTTGAGCCACAATGTGGAACAATTAAGGGTGGAACATCATGAGCACTCCATCATTCTCCAAGAAATAAGAGAAGATCAAAGAGCAATGAGGGAGGAGCAACAAAGGCAAGGAAGGGACATAGAAGAGCTTAAGGACATTGTTGGACCTTCAAGAAGAAGACGCCACTAAAGGTGGATTCATTCCTTGTTCTTTATTTCTTTCTGTTTTCGGTTTTTAATGTTGTGTTTATCTATGTTTTGTGTCTCTACTTCATGATCATTAGTATGTAACCATGCCTTAAAGCTATGAATAAAATCCATTAGTCCTCCACCTCTCTTAAATGAAAAATGTTTTAATTCAAAAGAACAAGAAGTACATAAAATTCGAATTTATCATTGAATTTAATTTAATTATATTGATGTGGTGACAATACTTTTTGTTTTCTGAATGAATGCTTGAACAGTGCATATTTTTGATCTTGTTGTTTATGAGTGTTAAAATTGTTGGCTATTGAAAGAATGATGAACAAAGAGAAATGTTATTGATGATCTGAAAAAAATCATGAAATTGATTCTTGAAGCAAGAAAAAGCAGTGAAAAAAAAAGTAGCGAAAAAAAAATAGAAAGAAAAAGAAAAAGCAAGCAGAAAAAGCCGATAGCCCTTAAAACTAAAAGGCAAGGATAAAAAGGATCCAAGGCTTTGAGCATCAATGGATAGGAGGGCCCAAGGAAAGAAAATCCAGGCCTAAGCGGCTAAACCAAGCTGTCCCTAACCATGTGCTTGTGTCATGAAGGTCCAAGTGAAAAGCTTGAGACTGAGTGGTTAAAGTCGTGATCCAAAGCAAAAAAAAGAGTGTGCTTAAGAGCTCTGGACACCTCTAACTGGGGACTTTAGCAAAGCTAAGTCACAATCTGAAAAGGTTCACCCAGTCATGTGTCTGTGGCATTTGTGTATCCGGTGGTAATACTGGAAAACAAAGTGCTTAGGGCCATGGCCAAGACTCATAAGTAGCTGTGTTCAAGAATCAACATGCTTAACTAGGAAAGTCAATAACACTATCCAAAATTCTAAGTTCCCAGAGACGCCAGTCACTCTAAACTACAAAGGAAAAAGTGAGATGCCAAAACTGTTCAGAAGCAAAAAGCTGCAAGTCCCGCTCATCTAATTATAATTAATATTCATTGATATTTTGAAATTTATAGTATATTCTCTTCTTTTTACCCTATTTGATTTTCAGTTGCTTGGGGACAAGCAACAATTTAAGTTTGGTGTTGTGATGAGCGGATAATTTATACGCTTTTTGGCATTGTTTTTAGATAGTTTTTAGTAAGTTTGAGCTACTTTTAGGGATGTTTTCATTAGTTTTTATGTTAAATTCACATTTCTGGACTTTACTATGAGTTTGTGTGTTTTTCTTTGATTTCAGGTAAATTCCGGCTGAAATTGAGGGATTTGAGCAAAACTCTGAAAAAGGCTGACAAAAGGACTGCTGATGCTGTTGGAATCTGACCTCCCTGCACTCGAAATGAATTTTCTGGAGCTACCGAACTTCAATTGGCACGCTCTCAACGGCGTTGGAAAGTAGACATCCAGGGCTTTCCAGAAATATATAATAGTTCATGCTTTATTCTGAAATTGACGATGTAACTTGGCGTTGAACGCCAAGTTCATGCTGCTGTCTGGAGTTAAACGCCAGAAAAACGTCATGATCCGGAGTTGAACGCCCAAAACACGTCATAACTCGGAGTTCAACTCCAAGAGAAGCCTCAGCTTGTGAATTGATCAAGCTCAGCCCAAGCATACACCAAGTGGGCCCCGGAAGTGGATTTATGCATCAATTACTTACTCATGTAAACCCTGGGAGCTAGTTTATTATAAATAGAACATTTAACTCTTGTATTAGTTGTCTTTTGACCACGTTTCATCTTTGGTCTCAGTTTTGTTTTATTCTTCATCTTAGGAGGCCATTGAGCACGTTTTGGGGGGCTGGCCTCTCGGCCATGCCTGAACCTTCCACTTATGTATTTTCAACGGTGGAGTTTCTGCACACCATAGATTAAGGGTGTGGAGCTCTGCTGTACCTCAAGTATTAATGCAATTCTATTTTCTTTTATTCAAATCTCTCTTATTCTTATTCCAAGATATTCATTCGTACCCAAGAACATGATGAATGTGATGATAAGTAACCCTCATTATCATTCTCACTTATGAACGCACGTGATTGACAACCACTTCCGTTCTACATGCAACCGAGCTTGAATGTGTATCTCTTAGATTTCCCAACAGAATCTTCGTGGTATAAGCTAGATAGATGGCGGCATTTATGAGGATCCGGAAAGTCTCACCTTGTCTGTGGTATTCCGGTAGGATTCCGGTAATGAATGACTGTGACGTACTTCAAACTCGCAAGTGCTGGGCGTTAGTGACAGACGCAAAAGAATCAAGGGATTCTATTCCAGTAGGAGCGGGAACCAACCAGTGATTAGCCGTGCTGTGACAGAGCGCGTGAGCGTAGTTTTCACTGCGAGGATGGGATGTAGCCATCAACCATAGGTGATGCCTCCAGACGATTAGCCATGCGAGTGACAGCCGCAGAGGATCATTTTCCCGAGAGGATTGAAAGTAGCCACCGCTGATGGTGAACCCCTATACACAGCTTGCCATGGAAAGGAGTAAGAAAGATTGAGTTGAAGCAGTAGGAAAGTAGGCGTCCCTGAGCCATACAGTATCTCCATATGCTTATCTGAAATTCCCACCAATGAATCTGCATAAGTATTCTATCCCTTTTATTATTTCTACTTTCTTATTTCTATTTTCGAAACCCAAACTATTTTATCTGCCTAACTGAGATTTACAAGGTAACCATAGCTTGCTTCATACCAACAATCTCTGTGGGATCGACCCTTACTCACGTAAGGTTTATTACTTGGACGACCCAGTACACTTGCTGGTTAGTTGAACGGAGTTGTGTCCACTCGTGCCAATTTCTAAATTCCATAATTTCACAAGGAGTGCAACTGAAAGAATAAGGATCACAATTTCGTCCACCACAAGGCTAGCTTTTCCTCATCTTATTTACCATCTATGTTACTCAGCTGGAGCTTTTATAGAAGGAGACATCCCCATTGAGGAGGACAAGCCCATCACTAAGAAAAGGATGGAGCGAACAAGAGAGCCTATTCATGGAGTTCAAGAAACGCATGAGGAAGCTCATCATCAAGAAATCCCTGAGATACCTCAAGGGATGCACTTTCCTCCCAACAACTATTGGGAGCAACTCAACACTTCTCTTGAAGATTTGAGTCACAACATGGATCAATTAAGGGTGGAACATCAAGAGCAGTCCATCATTCTCCATGAAATTAGAGAAGATCAAAGAGCAATGAGGGAGGAGCAACAAAGACAAGGAAGAGACATAGAAGAGCTCAAGGACATCATTGGTTCTTCAAGAAGAAAACACCACCATCACTAAGGTGGACTCATTCCTTGTTCTTAATTATCTATTTTTCGATTTTATGCTATATGTTTTTTTATGTTTGTGTCTTCATTACATGATCATTAGTATTTAGTAACTATGTCTTAAGGATATGAATAATTCCATGAATCCTTCACCTCTCTTAAATGAAAAAAATGTTTCTAATTCAAAAGAACAAGAAGTACATGAGTTTTGAATTTATCCTTGAATTTAGTTTAATTATATTGATGTGCTGACAATACTTTTTGTTTTCTGAATGAATGCTTGAACAGTGCATAATTTTGATCTTGTTGTTTATGAATGTTAAAATTGTTGGCTCTTGAAAGAATGATGAACAAAGAGAAATGTTATTGTCAATCTGAAAAATCATAAAATTGATTCTTGAAGCAAGAAAAAGCAGTGAAAAAAATAGAAAGAAAAAGAAAAAGCAAGCAGAAAAAGCCAATAGCCCTTAAAACCAAAAGGCAAGGGTAATAAAAAAGGATCCAAGGCTTTGAGCATCAGTGGATAAGAGGGCTTAAAGGAATAAAATCCTAGCCTAAGCGGCTAAAACAAGCTGTCCCTAACCATGTGCTTGTGGCGTGAAGGTGTCAAGTAAAAAGCTTGAGACTGGGCAGTTAAAGTCGTGATCCAAAGCAAAAAAGAGTGTGCTTAAGAACCCTGGACACCTCTAATTAAGGACTCTAGCAAAGCTGAGTCAGAATCTGAAAAGGTTCACCCAGTTATGTGTCTGTGGCATGTATGTATTCGGTGGTAATACTGGAAAACAGAGTGCTTTGGGCCACGGCCAAGACTCATAAAGTAGTTGTGTTCAATGATCAACATACTTAACTAAGAGAATCAATAACACTATCTGAAATTCTAAGTTCATATAGATGCCAATCATTCTAAACTTCAAAAGATAAAGTGAGATGCCAAAACTGTTCAGAGGCAAAAAGCTACAAGTCCCGCTCATCTAATTAGAATTAATATTCATTGATAGTTTGGGATTTATAGTATATTCTCTTCTTTTTATCCTAATTGATTTTCATTTGCTTAGGGACAAGCAACAATTTAAGTTTGGTGTTGTGATGAGCGGATAATTTATACGCTTTTTGGCATTGTTTTAGTATGTTTTTAGTAGAATCTAGCTACTTTTAGGGATGTTTTTATTAGTTTTTATGCTAAATTCATATTTCTGTACTTTACTATGAGTTTGTGTATTTTTTTGTGATTTCAGGTAAATTCTGGCTGAAATTGAGAGACCTGAGCAAAACTCTGATAAAAGGCTGACAAAGGACTGCTGATGCTGTTGGATTTTGACCTCCCTGCACTCGAAATGGATTTTCTGGAGCTATAGAACTCCAAATGGCGCGTTCTTAACGGCGTTGGAAAGTAGACATCCAGGGCTTTCCAGAAATATATAATAGTCTATACTTTATACGAGATTAGATGATGCAAACAGTCGCTCAACGCCAGTTCTACGTTGCATTCTGGAGTCAAACGCCAGAAACATGTCACGAACCAGAGTTGAACGCCAAAAACACGTTACAACTTGGTGTTCAACTACAAAAGGAGCCTCTGCACGTGGAAAGCTAAAGCTCAGCCCAACCACACAACTAAGTGGGCCCCGGAAGTGGATTTCTGCATCAATTACTTACTTTTGTAAACCCTAGTAGCTAGTCTAGTATAAATAGGACATTTTAATATTGTATTTTAATCCTGGATTGTATTTTTGATCCTGTGATCATGTTTTGGGGGCTGGCCATTCGGCCATGCCTGAACCTTCATAACTTATGTATTTTCGACGGTGGAGTTTCTACACACCATAGATTAAGGGTGTGGAGCTCTGCTGTACCTCGAGTTTCAATGCAATTACTACTATTTTCTATTCAATTCAAGCTTATTTCTATTCTAAGATATTACTCGTACTTCAACCTGATGGATGTGATGATCCGTGACACTCATCATCATCCATCCTTATGAACGCGTGCCTGACAACCACTTCCATTCTACAAGCGAAAGCTAGAGTATGTATCTCTTGGATTCCTGATGCACGACGCATGGTTGCCCTCGCCTGACAACCGAGCCTTCCATTCCGTGAGATTAGAGTCTTCGTGGTATAAGCTAGATTGATGGCGGCATTCATGAGAATTCGGAAAGTCTAAACCTTGTCTGTGGTATTCCGAGTATGATTCAAGGATTGAATGACTGTGATGAGCTTCAAACTCGCGATTGTTGGGCATGATGACAAACGCAAAAGAATCAAGGGATTCTATTCGGACATGATCGAGAACCGACAGATGATTAGCCATGCTGTGACAGAGCATTTGGACCTTTTTCACTAAGAAGATGGGATGTAGCCATTGACAACGGTGATGCCCTACATACAGCTTGCCATGGAAAGGAGTAAGAAGGATTGAAGGAAAACAGTAGGAAAACAGAGATTCAAAAGGAATACAGCATCTCCGTACACTTATCTGAAATTCCCGCCAATGATCTACATAAGTATTTCTGTATTTAATTTCTGTTTAGTTATTATTATTATTCGAAAACTCCATAACAATTTATTATCCGCCTAACTGAGATTTACAAGATGACCATAGCTTGCTTCATACTAACAATCTCCGTGGGATCGACCCTTACTCACATAAGGTATTACTTGGACGACCCAGTGCACTTGCTGGTCAGCTACACGGAGTTGTGACAAATTATGAATTAAGGTTAGAGCACCAAGTTTTTGGAGCCATTACTAGGGATCACAATTTTGCGTACCAACGTGCATGATGCGTACGCGTGGATATGAGGGAACGCTTACTTTCAATGAGCGCTATGTTTTCTGAACAAGCATTTTTGAGCAACTTTCAAAATTTGGGATCGAGCATCTGCGACCGACGCGTACGCGTGCATGACGCGTACGCGTTGAAGGGGTCTCTGTGAAGATACACGCAAACACGTGCACCAAACAGAAGCGTGGAGTGGAGTTTTGGAGGCCACGCGTACGCACGGATGACGCGTACGCGTGGTGGAGCGTTCATTTCAAGAGCGCTATTTGCAAAATGAGCGCCATGAAGACGACGCGTACGAATAGAAGACGTGTACGCGTGACTGGTGCTGAATGAAGAAGTGACGCTCACGCGGAGGTCACGCGTACACGTGAATGAGTGAAATGCTGAAGGACGCACACACGTGTAGGACGCGTACGCGTGGGTGCCAAAGCACTCCGTTATCTCAAAGAGCGGTACGTTTTCCTGGAAGTAAATTTTTCAGCCAAAATGGGTCGTACTGACTGCAAATGAGAAAGGCCCACTTTTAGATCATGCAAGTACACCTGAAGACTCATAGAATACTTGTATAAATAGGTGGAAACTTGAATTGGAAAAAGGAACTTTTAGGAACTCTTACTTCACTCTTAGCTTCTGGAGAGTTTTGGAGTTTTTATTTTTCACATTTGTACTTAGCTTTATTTTTCCAGTTTTGAATTTCCATTTTGTACTGAGCTATGAGTAGCTAACTTTCCTCTCATTGGGGGGGGGGAAGCTCTATTGTACTTTGTGGATTAATTGATAGTGAATTTCTTCTTCTCTTCATCTTCTCTTTGATTTGCTAGAAGGAATTTCGTTCTTCAT
This sequence comes from Arachis stenosperma, assembly GCF_014773155.1. NCBI lineage: Eukaryota > Viridiplantae > Streptophyta > Magnoliopsida > Fabales > Fabaceae > Arachis > Arachis stenosperma. The sequence goes on from NC_080386.1 coordinate 37,085,129, forward strand.
TCTTAGTGTTTAGCCATCTTGGAAAAGAGGCTGAATACAAATTGGGTTTTGTGTGAACCTTGGAAAAGGAATCACAAAACCATGCTCGAAATTCCCTCTCACATTGAGTAGATCTGGGTTTTTGGATTGGATACAATGACATGAAATCTGCCCAATTAAATGGATCTATGATGATGTATGGTAAAATCAGGGACCAAACCTATCTCTCTTCATGAGCAATTAAACTAAGGAATTGGTCGATTATCAAGATTTGAGAGATTGAATCACCAAGGAATTGGGGTTCAATTAATCGTGATTGCCAAGAGGTCAATGAGTTACATGATTGAAGATGAGATGATCTGATTTTAATCCAAAGAGAACAATATCTCCCAACTCCAATGAATTTTCCCTATTCTTATCTTACCCATTCTTTACTGCTTTCTTTAATTTCTGCAATCATCCCACTCCCCATTTACATTCAGTCATTTATGTTTATGCCCTTTAATTTCTTGCTCTCTACGTTACTGCACTTTACAGCTTTCTTTTACTTTTAAGTAATTTATCATTCTGTTGTTTAGAATTCTGCACTCACAATCATTCTTAATTAGCTTGACTAATTGATCCATTAATTAAAGTTGCTCAAATCTACCAATCTCTGTGGATTCGACCCCACTCCTAGTGGGTTATTACTTGACGATATTTTGGTGCGCTTGCCAAAAAATGAATTCATTTGTTAGTGAGTGAATTTCGGTCATCAAGTTTTATGGCACCGTTGCTGGGGATTGGTTTGAATTTGACAATGACTAAATTCATGGATAGTTAGATTAAGCAATTTTATTTTCCTTTCTAATTCTTTTAATTTCAGTTTATCATTTTTTTTCTTTCATTTAGCATTTGAATTTTCATCATTCACTGTCTATATTTCCATCCTGATCACTAACTATTTGATTAATTGCACCAATCAACTTAACCATAAGTCTTAACAAGAGCAATTCCTGTACTTGTCTCTTTCTTGTTTGTTGTTGATTGTATGACAGGTAGAAGAGGAGAGACCTCATCCTCTTTTGATAGTGAACCTGAGAGGACCTTCCTTAGATTAAGGAGGGAAGCAAGAGGCAAGGGAATCATTGGAGAGGAAGTAGTGGAAGAAGATCTAGGAGTTACTATGGAGGAAGAGGTGCACAATCATGTTGGGGAGGATGCTGGGAATTGTTCATACTCTGGGTCGAGCTGTACGACCCGGGCTGCGTGAAGACAAAGCAACTGACCTGTTCAAGTCTAGAATTCCCGATCTCTTCTCAAAGAGGTCGGCCAAATCGACAATAGAGGCCCAAATCAGGCCCAAGTAAAGGAACGTGACCCACAACCAAAGGCAGCCCAAGCCTAGAAGGATAAGGGGGGTTCCCTTAAAGATAAAGATGACTTCACTCAAAGATAAGATAAGATAACTATCTTATCCCCAGAAAGATCACTCTACAAACATTATAAATACACTGGAGCACCCAGGTATAACTCATACTATGATTCTACTAAAAACCTGCTTAATACCCTTGCTAACTTAAGCATCGGAGTCCCTTGTAGGTACCACCACCCTCTGGTGATGAAGGGTCAGCAGCATTGCCAGTCCAACAAGTCGGACAGGACAGCTCCGGCTATCACACAGAAGCCAGCCATGTCATCTCCGACCAGCACAGAAGATCTCGTCCGAGATCGACCTACAGTTTCAGGTAACCCTCGGAACTTTGGCGCCGTTGCCGGGGAACCTGGAAGTCATCCCATCATCATGGCAGACAACCTTGACAACGACCACAATTCTGATCTGGAGAACAGAATGGCACATAAGAACACGGACACCACACTAGACGATACTTCTCAGCATAATAAAGACAAGAATTCGCCAAGCACAGGAGTCATAGAGGCACTGCAAGATCACCTAAAACAGCTCCAAAAAGAGGTCAAACATCAACAGGAAGCCGAGAGAGACTTTCGAAGGGAAGCTAGATGACGCCGAGAATTAACAAGCTCCTAAAGCATGAAGCCGATCTCAAAGAAAAAACTACTCGATCCAGTTACGAGAATAGCCCCCGCAAGGACCAAGACCCATTCACCAAAGAGATCATGAAGGCCAAAACCTCAAAAGACTTCAAACCTCCTGACATGACTCTGTACGATGACACATCAGATCCCAGACATCATCTCAGCAATTTTAGAAGCATAATGTATCTCACCGACGCCTCGGATGCTATTCAATGCAAAGCCTTCCCAACAACACTAACAAAGACAGTAATTAAGTGGTTCGACACTTTGCCCCCCAGATCCATCACAAGTTTTGACGACCTGGCCATGAAATTTCTTGCCCGATTTTCCATCCAGAAGGACAAAGCCAAACACGCCCCAAGTCTATTAGGAATCAAGCAAGGAGATCGGGAAAGTCTTTGCAGCTACATGGAAAGATTCAACAAAGCATGTCTGGACATACAAAGTCTACCAATAGAGGCAGCCACTGTGGGCCTCATCAATGGCTTACGAGAGGGACCATTTAGTCACGCCATATCGAAAAAACATCCCACATCTTTGAATGAAGTGCAAGAACGAGCAGAGAAAGACATCAACATGGAGGAAAACTCTCGACTAGGAGAGACCTCAAAGTCCGAATTCTCCCATTCCTCCCGAGATAAGGATAAAGAGTCTAAGAGAAGAGAAGATTAGCATGGAGAAAAGATCAAGTAATACCACAATTACACCCCTCTTCGGGTGTCCCTTGTAGATGTTTATCGAGAAGTATGCCATACTGAAAAGATACCCCACCTCGCCCACTCAAAAGCAGGAAAGGAGGAGGAAATTGGACAGAATATTGTGAATACCATCGAATCCATGGACATCCCACCAACGAGTAGTGCTTCGATTTGAAAAATCTTATAGAAAAATTGGTAAGAGATAGGAGACTAGATCGGTACTTAGCTAGCAAAACAAATGAGCCAAGAAAAAGAAGAAGGGATGAAGTGGTTGGACGAACTGAACGACCACCTCGTACCCCGGAAAGATATGTCCACATGATACACGGAGGATTTGCGGGAGGAGGGATCTCCAAATCATCTTGCAAAAGACATCTTAAAGAAGTATATCATGTCGAAGGAGGAGAAGGAGCACCTGACCTCCCTACTATCACTTTTACCAAGGAGGACGCAGCTGGCGTCATCTCGGGACATGATGATCCCATGGTCATCACCATCATATTGGCCAACGCTAATCTCCACCGCACACTGGTGGACCAGGGAAGCTCGGCTGACTTATTATTCAAAACTGCCTTCGACAAACTTGGCTTATCCAAATAGCTTATTCGGACTAGGAGACACCCCAATCCAACCACTTGGATACATCTCACTTCACACAACCTTTGGAAAAGGAAACCGGTCAAGGACACTCAGCATAGATGGTGCATGAAATCGTGATCGTTCATTCCTTGGTAACAGCGCTGAAAACTCAATATGCACATTTATAATCTTAATTCTTTGGCACAACTTCGCACAACTAACCAGCAAGTGCACTGGGTCGTCCAAGTAATAAACCTTACGTGAGTAAGGGTCGATCCCATGGAGATTGTCGGTATGAAGCAAGCTCTGGTCATCTTGTAAATCTCAGTCAGGCGGATTCAAATATTTATGGTGAATTGATAATTAAAATAGAAATAAAATATAAAATAGGATAGAGGTACTTATGAAATTCTTTGGTGAGAATTTCAGGAAAACGTGTCGAGATGCTTTGTCCCTTCCGTCTCTCTGCTTTCCTACTATCTTCATCCAATCCTTCTAACTCCTTTCCATGGCAAGCTGTATGTTGGGCATCACCGTTGTCAATGGCTACATCTCGTCCTCTCAGTGAAAATGGTCCAAATGCTCTATCACAGCACGGCTAATCATCGGTCGATTCTCGATCATGCTGGAATAGGATTCAGTAATCCTTTTGCGTCTGTCACTACGCCTAGCACTCGCGAGTTTGAAGCTCGTCACAGTCATTCAATCCCTGAATCCTACTCGGAATACCATAGACAAGGTTTAGACTTTCTGGATTCTCAAGAATGGCCGCCAATAATTCTAGCTTATACCACGAAGATTCTGGTTAAGAAATCCAATAGATACGCATTCAAGCTTTGTTTGCATGTAGAACTGAAGTGGTTGTCAAGCACGCGTTCATAAGTGAGAATGATGATGAGCGTCACATAATCATCACATTCATCAAGTTCTTGTATGCGAATGAATATCTTAGAACAAGAATAAACTAAATTGAATAGAAAATAGTAGTAATTGCATTAATACTCGACCTATAGCAGAGCTCCACACCTTAATCTATGGTGTGTAGAAACTCTACTGTTGAAAATACATAAGTAAAAGTAGGGTAGACATGGCCGAGTGGCCAGCCTCCCATGGAGGTCACAGAACGTCAATGTTACATAATGTGTTCCCGAGATGTAAATACAATAGTAAAAAGTTTTATTTATGCTAAACTAGTTACTAGGGTTTACAGAGATGAGTAAACGATGCAAAAATCCACTTCCGGGCCCACTTGGTGTGTGCTTGGGCTGAGCATTGAAGCTTCCACGTGTAGAGGTCCTCCTTGGAGTTGAACGCCAGTTTGTAACTTGTTTCTGGCGTTTAACTCTGCTTTGCAGCTTGTTTCTGTCGTTTAACTCTAGAATTGGGCAGAAAGCTGGCGTTCAACGCCAGTTTGTGTCGTCTAAACTCGGACAAAGTATAGACTATTATATATTTCTGGAAATCCCTAGATGTCTACTTTCCAACACAATTGAGAGCGCACAATTTGAACTCTTGTGGCTCCAGAAAATCCATTTCGAGTGCAGGGAGGTCAGAATCCAATAGCATCAGCAGTCCTTTGTCAGCCTCTGAATCAGATCTTTGCTCAGGTCCTTCAATTTCAGCCAGAAATTACCTGAAATCATAGAAAAACACACAAACTCATAGTAAAGTCCAGAAATGTGATTTTTAATTAAAAACTAATAAAAATATAATAAAAAATAACTAGATCATGCTAAAAACATACTAAAAACAATGGCGAAAAGCGTATAAATTATCCGCTCATCACAACACCAAACTTAAATTGTTGCTTGTCCCCAAGCAACTGAAAATCAAATAGGATAAAAAGAAGAGAATATACTATAAATTCCAAACTATCAATGAAACTTAGCTCCAACTAGATGAGCGGGACTAGTAGCTTTTTGCCTCTTGAATAGTTTTGGCATCTCACTTTATCCATTGAAGTTCAGAATGATTGGCCTCTATAGGAACTTAGAATTTAGATAGTGTTATTGATTCTCCTAGTTCAGTATGTTGATTCTTGAACACAGCTACTTTATGAGTCTTGGCCGTGGCCCAAAGCACTCTGTTTTCCAGTATTACCACCGGATATATACATGCCACAGACACATAACTGGGTGAACCTTTTCAGATTATGACTCAGCTTTGCTAGAGTCCCCAATTAGAGGTGTCTAGGGTTCTTAAGCATACTCTTTTTGCTTTGGATCACGACTTTAACCGCTCAGTCTCAAGCTTTTCACTTGACACCTTCACGCCACAAGCACATGGTTAGGGACAGCTTGGTTTAGCCGCTTAGGCCAGGAGTTTATTCCTTTAGGTCCTCCTATCCACTAATGCTCAAAGCCTTGGATCCTTTTTATTACCCTTGCCTTTTGGTTTTAAGGGCTATTGGCTTTTTCTGCTTACTTTTTCTTTTTCTTTTTCTTTCTTTTTTCTTTTCGCCATTTTTTTCTCTCTTTTTTTTTTCAAGCTTTTGTATTCACTGCTTTTTCTTGCTTCAAGAATCAATTTTATGATTTTTCAGATCATCAAATAATATTTCTCCTTTTTCATCATTCTTCAAGAGCAAACATATTTAACATTCATAGATAACAAATTCAAAAGACATATGCACTGTTCAAGCATTCATTCAGGAAACAAAAAGTATTGTCACCACATCAACATAATTAAACTAATTTCAAGGATGAATTTGAAATTCATGTACTTCTTGTTCTTTTGTAATTAAAACATTTTTCATTTAAGAAAGGTGATGGATTCATAGGACATTCATAGCCTTAAGACATAGTTACTAGACACTAGTGATCATGTAGTAAAGACACAAACATAAATAAAACATATGGCTCAAAAACCGAAAAACAGGAAAATAAGAACAAGGAGATTAAGGAACGGGTCCACCTTAGTGAGGGTGGCGTCTTGTTCCTCTTGAAGAACCAATGGTGTTCTTGAGCTCCTCTATGTCTCTTCCTTGCCTTTGTTGCTCTTCCCTCATAGCTCTTTGATCTTCTCTAATCTCATAGAGGATGATGGAGTGCTCTTGGTGCTCCATCCTTAGTTGTCCCAAGTTGGAACTTAATTCTCCTAGGGAGGTGTTGATTTGCTCCCAATAGTTTTGTGGAGGGAAGTGCATCCCTTGAGGCATCTCAGGGATTTCATGGTGAGGAATTTCCTCATGCTCTTGTTGAGGTCCATGATCTCTTGTTTTCTCCATTCTCTTCGTAGTGATGGGCTTGTCTTCATCAATGAAGATATCTCCCTCTATGTCAATCCCAGCCGAATTATAGAGGTGGCAAATGAGGTGAGGAAAGGCTAACCTTGCCAAAGTGGAAGGCTTGTCAGCCACCTTGTAGAGTTCTTGAGGTATAATCTCATGAATTTCTACTTCCTCTCCAATCATGATACTATGGATCATGATGGCCCGGTCTACAGTAACTTCAGACCGCTTGCTAGTAGGAATGATTGAGCGTTGGATGAACTCCAACCATCCTCTAGCTACAGGCTTAAGGTCCGGTCTTCTCAATTGAACCGGCTTGCCTCTTGAGTCAACTTTCCATTGAGCTTCTTCTACACATATGTCCATAAGGACTTGGTCCAACCTTTGATCAAAGTTGACCCTTCTAGTGTAGGGGTGTGCGTTTTCTTGCATCATTGGCAAGTTGAACGCCAACCTTACATTTTCCGGACTGAAATCTAAGTATTTCCCCCGAACCATGGTAAGCTAATTTTTTGGATTCGGGTTCATACTTTGATCATGGTTTCTAGTAATCCATGTGTTTGCATAGAACTCTTGAACCATTAAGATCCCAACTTGTTGAATAGGATTAGAGAGAACTTCCCATCCTCTTCTTCTAATCTCATGTCGGATCTCCGGATACTCATTCTTTTTGAGCATGAAAGGAGCCTCAGGGATCACTTTCTTCTTGGCCACAACTTCATAGAAGTGGTCTTGATGGACCTTTGAGATGAATCTCTCCATCTTCCACGACTCAGAGGTGGAAGCAATTGCCTTCCCTTTCCTCTTTCTTGAGGTTTCTCTGGCCTTAGGTGCCATTGATGGTTATGGAAAAACAAAAAAGCTATGCTTTTACCACACCAAACTTAAAATGTTTGCTCGTCCCCGAGAAAAAGAAGAAGAGAAATAGTAGAAGAGGAAGAAAATGGAGGAGAGGGAAAGAGAAGGTGGATTCGGCCAAGGGGGAGAAGTGAGGGTTGTAATGTGTGAAGATGAAGAAGGAGTGAGAGGTTTATATAGTGGAGGGAGAGGGGTTTGGATTCGGTCATTAGGGTTGGTGTGGAGGGAAAAGAATTTGAATTTTGGAGGTAGGTGGGGTTTATGGGGAAGAGTGGATGGATTTGAGTGGTTAAGGGTTTTTAGGGAAGAGGTATGGCGGTGATTGGTGAAGATTATTTGGGGAAGAGGTTTGTGAAAAGGTGTGAAAAGGAGAGAAGAAGAGGCGAGGTAGGTGGGGATCCTGTGGGGTCCACAGATCCTAAGGTGATCCTGTGGGGTCCACAGATCCTGAGGGGCCAAGAACTTAACATCCCTGCTCCAATTAGGCGTGTAAAACACCATTAGCATGCATGTCTGGCGTTAAACACTAGCTTGCTGCTTGGTTTTGGCATTAAACGCCCAAAGGTAGCTTGTTTCTGCCGTTTAACGCCAGTTTGCTGCCCATTCTTGGCGTTATAAGCCTAGAGGTAGCCTGTCTTTGGCGTTTAACGCCAGTTTGCTGCCCATTCTTGGCGTTAAACACCCAGAATTGTGCCAAACTGGGCGTTTAACGCCCATTCTGCTAGCCTTACTGGCGTTTAAATGCCAGTAAGCTCTTCCTCCAGGGTATGCTATTTTTCATTTTATTTTAGATTTTTCAGTAATTTTTATGACTTCACATGATTATCAACCTGCAGAAAACTTAAAATAACAATGGAAAATAAATAAACATAATTAAATAACATTGGGTTGCCTCCCAACAAGCGCTTCTTTAATGTCAATAGCTTGACAGTGGGCTCTCATGGAGCCTCACAGATGTTCAGAGCATGGTTGGGACCTCCCAACACCAAACTTAGAGTTTGAATGTGGGGGTTCAACACCAAACTTAGAGTTTGGTTATGGCCTCCCAACACCAAACTTAGAGTTTGACTGTCGGGGCTTTGGTTGACTCTGCTGTGAGAGAAGCTTTTCATGCTTCCTCTCCATGGTTACAGAAGGAGATCCTTGAGTCTTCAACACAAGGTTGTCCTCATTCAGTTGAAGGACCAACTCTCCTCTGTCCACATCAATCACAGCTTTTGCTGTGGCTAGGAAGGGTCTTCCAAGGATGATGGATTCATCCTCATCCTTCCCAATATCTAAGATTATGAAATCAGCAGGGATGTAAAGGCCTTCAACCTTTACTAACACATCCTCTACTAGTCCATAAGCCTGTTTTATGGATTTGTCTGCCATCTCTAATGAGAATCTGGCAGCCTGTACCTCAAAGATCCGAAGTTTCTCCATTACAGAGAGTGGCATTAAGTTTATTCCTGATCCCAGATCACACAGAGCCTTCTCAAAGGTCATGGTGCCTATATTACAGGGAATTAAGAATTTACCAGGATCCTGTCTCTTTTGAGGTAGAGTTTGCTGAACCAAGGCATTTAGTTCCTTGATGAGCAATGGAGGTTCATCCTCCCAAGTCTCATTACCAAATAATTTGGCATTCAGCTTCATGATTGCTCCTAAATATTGAGCAACTTGCTCTTCAACAATGTCTTCATCTTCTTCAGAAGATGAATATTCATCAGAGCTCATGAATGGTAAAAGGAGGTTCAATGGAATCTCTATTGTCTCTAGATGAGCCTCAGATTCCTCTGGTTCCTCAAAGGGGAACTCCTTAATGGTCATTGAACGTCCCAAGAGGTCTTCCTCACTAGGATTCACGTCCTACTCCTCCTCTCTGGATTCGGCTACACCAAGCAAGGTTATGGCCTAGCACTCTCCTTTTGGATTTTCTTCTGTATTGCTTGGGAGAGTACTAGGAGGAGTTTCAATGACTCTTTTACTCAGCTGGCCCACTTGTGCCTCCAAATTTCTAATGGAGGACCTCGTTTCATTCATGAAACTCAAAGTGGCCTTAGAGAGATCAGAGACTATATTAGCTAAGCTAGATGGATTCTGCTCAGAATTCTCTGTCTATTGCTGAGCGGATGATGGAAAAGGCTTGATATTGCTAAACCTGTTTCTTCCACCATTATTAAAGCCTTGTTGAGGCTTTTGTTGATCCTTCCATGAGAAATTTGGATGATTTCTCCATGGGGTTTATAGGTGTTTCCATAGGGTTCACCCATGTAATTTACTTCTGCTATTGCAAGGTTCTCAGGATCATAAGCCTATTCTTCAGAAGATACCTCTTGAGTACTATTGGATGCAGCTTGCATTCCATTCAGACTCTGAGAAATCATATTGACTTGCTGAGTCAATATTTTATTCTGGGCCAATAAGGCATTCATAGCATCAATTTCAAGAACTCCCTTCCTCTGAGGCGTCCCATTACTCACAGGATTCCTTTCAGAAGTGTACATAAACTAGTTATTTGCAATCATGTCTATGAGTTCCTGAGCTTCTGCAGGTGTTTTCTTTAGGTGAATGGATCCACCTGCAGAATGGTTGGTGCACGAAATTGCAATCACACTTTGCAATCCCGCACAACTAACCAACAAGTGCACTGGGTCGTCCAAGTAATACCTAACGTGAGTAAGGGTCGATCCCACAGAGATTGTCGGCTTGAAGCAAGCTATGGTTATCTTGTAACTCTTAGTCAGGATATCAGAAATTATCAGGATTGATTGTGAAAAGTAAAAGAACATGAAATAAGTACTTGTTTTGCAGTAATGGGGAACAGGTTGAGGTTTTGGAGATGCTCCATCTTCTGAATCTCTGCTTTCCTACTGTCTTCTTCTTCAAGCACGCAAGACTCCTTCCATGGCAAGCTGTATGTGGGGTTTCACCGTTGTCAATGGCTACCTCCCATCCTCTCAGTGAAAATGTTCAACGCGCTCTGTCACAGCACGGCTAATCATCTGTCGGTTCTCAATCGGGTTGGAATAGAATCCAGTGATTCTTTTGCGTCTGTCACTAACGCCCAGCCCTCAGGAGTTTGAAGCTCGTCACAGTCATTCAATCCTTGAATCCTACTCAGAATACCACAGACAAGGTTTAGACCTTCCGGATTCTCTTGAATGCCGCCATCAATTCTAGCTTATACCACGAAGATTCTGATTAAAGAATCCAAGAGATATCTACTTAATCTAAGGTAGAACGGAGGTGGTTGTCAGGCACAAGTTCATAGTTGAGAATGATGATGAGTGTCACGGATCATCACATTCATCCGATTTAAGGACAAGTAATATCTTAGAATGGAAGCAAGCATGATTGAATGAAAAACAGTAGTAATTGCATTAATCCATCAAGACACAGCAGAGCTCCTCACCCCCAACCATAGGGTTTAGAGACCCATGCTATAAGAAGTACACAAAGAAACGTGTAAAGTGTCATGAGGTACAGATACAATGTCAAAAGATCCTATTAATAGTGAACTAGTAACCTAGGGTATACAGAAATGTGTAAATGACATAAAAATCCACTTCCGGGGTCCACTTGGTGTGTGCTTGGGCTGAGCATTGATACTTTTCATGTAGAGACTTTTTCTGGAGTTAAACGCCAGCTTTTATGCTAGTTTGGGCGTTTAACTCCAATTCTTATGCCAGTTCCGGCGTTAAACGCCGGGAATTCTAAAGCTGATTTGCAACGCCGGTTTGGGCCATCAAATCTCGGGCAAAGTATGGACTATTATACATTTCTGGAAAGCCCAGGATGTCTACTTTCCAACGCCGTTGAGAACGCGCCAATTGGGTTTCTATAGCTCCAGCAAATCCACTTTGAGTGCAGGGAGGTCAGAATCCAACAGCATCTGCAGTCCTTTTCAGCCTCTGAATCAGATTTTTGCTCAGAACCCTCAATTTCAGCCAGAAAATACCTGAAATCATAGAAAAACACACAAACTCATAGTAAAGTCCAGAAAAGTGAATTTTAACTAAAAACTACTAAAAATATACTAAAAACTAATTAAAATATACTAAAAACATACTAAAAACAATGCCAAAAAGCGTACAAATTATCCGCTCATCACAACACCAAACTTAAATTGTTGCTTGTCCCCAAGCAACTGAAAATCAAAATAAGATAAAAAGAAGAGAATATACTATAGACTCCAAAATATCAAGGAAACTTAGCTCCAATTAGATGAGCGGGACTAGTAGCTTTTTGCTTCCGAACAGTTTTGGCATCTCACTTTATCCTTTGAAGCTCAGAATGATTGGCATCTATAGGAACTCAGAATTCAGATAGTGTTATTGATTCTCCTAGTTAAGTATGTTGATTTTTGAACATAGCTATTGTATGAGTCTTGGCTGTGGCCCAAAGCACTCTGTCTTCCAGTATTACCACCGGATACATATATGCCACAGACACATAATTGGGTGAACCTCTTCAGATTGTGACTCAGCTTTGCTAGAGTCCCCAATTAGAGGTGTCCAGGATTCTTAAGCACACTCTTTTTGCCTTGGATCACAACTTTATTTCTTTCTTTTTCTTTTTCTCTTTCTTTTCTTTCTGCTTCTTTTTTTTCGTGTTTTTTTTTTCACTACTCTTTCTTGCTTCAAGAATCAATCTGATGATTTTTCAGATCCTCAATAACAGTTCTCCTTTTCCATCATTCTTTCAAGAGCCAACAATTTTAACATTCTTAAAACAACAAATTCAAAAGACATATGCACTGTTCAAGCATTCATTCAGAAAACAAAAAGCATTGTCACCACATCAAACTAATTCAACTAGTTTCAAAGATGAATTCGAAATCCTGTACTTCTTGTTCTTTTGTGATTAAAGCATTTTTCATTTAAGAGAGGTGATGGATTCATAGGACATTCATAGCTTTAAGGCATAGACACTAAGATACTAATGATCATGTAATAAGACACAAACATGGATAAACATAAGCATAAAGATTCGAAAAATAGAAAATAAAGAACAAGGAGATTAAAGAACGGGTCCACCTTAGGGATGGCGGCTTGTTCTTCCTCTTGAAGATCTTATGGAGTGCTTGAGCTCCTCAATGTCTCTTCCTTGCCTTTGTTGCTCCTCTCTCATGATTCTATGATCTTCTTTAATTTCATGGAGGAGGATGAAATGTTCTTGGTGCTCCACCCTTAGTTGTCCCATGTTGGAACTCAATTCTCCTAGGGAGGTGTTGATTTGCTCCCAATAGTTTTGTGGAGAAAAGTGCATCCTTTGAGATGAATCTCTCCATCTCCCATGGCTCGGAGGTGGAAGCTTTTGCCTTCCCTTTCCTCTTTCTAGAGGTTTCTCCGGCCTCAGGTGCCATAAATGGTTATGGAGAAACAAAAAAGCAACGCTTTTACCACACCAAACTTAGAAGGTTTTCTCGTCCTCGAGCAAAAGAAGAAAGAAGAGAGAGAGTGGTGGGGTAGATGGGGATCCTGTGGGGTCCACAGATCCTAATGTGTCAAGGATAATTCATCCCTGCACCAAGTGGCGAGCAAAAATGCTCCTTCTGCCAATCCTGGCGTTAAACGCCGGGCTGATGCCCATTTCTGGCCTTTAACGCCAGCTTGGTGCCCATTCCTGGCGTTTAACGCTAGTCTGGTGCCCCTTTCTGGCGTTAAACGCCCAGAATGGTGCCAGACTGGGCGTTAAACGCCTATATGCTGCCCTTACTGGCGTTTAAACGCCAGCAAGGTTTTCCTCCAGGGTGTGCTATTTTTCTTCCTATTTTTCATTCTGTTTCTGCTTTTTCAATTGAATTTGTGACTTCCCAGGATCATCAACCTATAGAAAATATAAAATAACAAAGGAAAATAATAAATATAACATTGGGCTGCCTCCCAACAAGCGCTTCTTTAATGTCAGTAGCTTGACAGTGGGCTCTCATGGAGCCTCACAGATGTTCAGAGCAATGTTGGAACCTCCCAACACCAAACTTAGAGTTTGAATGTGGGGGTTCAACACCAAACTTAGAAGTTGGTGGTGGCCTCCCAACACCAAACTTAGAGTTTGACTGTGGGGGCTCTGTTTGACTCTGTTTTGAGAGAAGCTCTTCATGCTTCCTATCCATGGTTACAGAAGGAGAACCTTGAGTCTTATAGTTTGCACTGTCTGCAAGCCACGGAGCTTCCTGAATAGCAAACAATTGCTCATCCGGAAAGGTTTCAGAGATCTCAGTAGGAAGGAGGGATGCTCCTGCTACTGGTTCTATCCTTGACAGGTGATCAGCTACTTGATTCTCTGTCCCTTTTCTGTCTCTTATTTCTATATCAAACTCTTGCAGAAGCAATACCCATCTTATGAGCCTGGGTTTTGAATCCTGCTTTGTGAGTAGATATTTAAGAGCAGCATGGTCAGTGTACACAATCACTTTTGATCCTACTAAATAAGATCTGAACTTGTCAATGGCATAAACCACTGCAAGTAACTCCTTTTCTGTGGTTGTGTAGTTCTTCTGTGCATCATTTAGAATACGGCTGCCATAATAAATGACGTGTAGAAGCTTACCATGCCTTTGTCCCAATACTGCACCAATGGCATGGTCACTGGCATCACACATTAGTTCAAATGGTAATGTCCAGTCTGGTGCAAAGATGACTGGTGCTGTGACCAGCTTAGCTTTCAAAGTCTCAAACGCCTGTAGACACTCATTATCAAAAATAAATGGAGTGTCAGCAGCTAGCAGATTACTCAGAGGTTTGGCAATTTTTGAAAAATCCCTAATAAACCTTCTGTAAAATCCTGCATGCCCCAGAAAGCTTCTGATTGCCTTAACATTGGCAGGTGGTGGTAATTTTTCAATTACCTCTACCTTTGCCTTATCCACCTCTATTCCATTGCTTGAAATTTTGTGCCCAAGGACAATTCCTTCAGTCACCATAAAGTGACATTTCTCCCAGTTTAAAACCAGGTTAGTCTCTTGGCACCTTTTCAGGACAAGTGCTAGGTGGTTAAGACAGGAGCTGAATGAGTCTCCATATACTGAGAAGTCATCCATGAAGACTTCCAGGAATTTCTCCACCATATCAGAGAAGATGGATAGCATGCATCTCTGAAAGGTTGCAGGAGCATTACACAGACCAAAAGGCATCCTCCTGTAGCCAAACACGCCAGAAGGGCAAGTAAATGCTGTTTTCTCTTGGTCCTGAGGATCTACTGCAATTTGGTTGTAACCTGAATAGCCATCCAAAAAGCAGTAATATTCATGACCTGCCAGTCTCTCTAGCATCTGGTCTATGAATGGTAAAGGAAAATGATCCTTCCTGGTGGCTGTATTGAGCCTTCTGTAGTCAATACACATACGTCACCCTGTAACTGTTCTTGTAGAAACCAGTTCATTCTTTTCATTATGAACCACTGTTATGCCTCCCTTCTTGGGGACAACATGGATAGGGCTCACCCAGGGGCTGTCAGAAATAGGATAAATAATCCCAGCCTCTAGTAACTTAGTGACCTCTTTCTGCACCACCTCCCTCATGGCTGGATTTAGCCGCCTTTGTGGTTGAACCACTGGCTTAGCATCATCCTCCAATAGGATCTTGTGCATGCATCTTGCTGGGCTAATGCCCTTAAGATCACTTATGGACCACCCAAGAGCTGTCTTGTGTGTCCTTAGCACTTGAATTAGTGCTTCCTCTTCCTGTGGATTTAAAGCAGAGCTTATGATCACTGGAAAAGTGTCACCTTCTCCCAGAAATGCATATTTCAGGGATGGTGGTAGTGGCTTGAGCTCTGGTTTAGGAGGTTTATCTTCTTCTTGAGGAATTTTCAGAATTTCTTTTATTTCCTTTAGTTCCTCCAGATCAGGCTGAACATCTTTAAAGATGTCATCTAGCTCTGATTCAAGACTTTCAGTCATATTGACCTCCTCCACCAAAGAGTCAATAATATCAGTGCTCATGCAGTCATTTGATGTGTCTGGATGCTGCATAGCTTTGACAACATTCAACTTGAACTCATCCTCATTGACTCTCAGGGTTAATTCCCCTTTTTGGACGTCAATGAGGGTCCGTCCAGTTGCTAGGAAAGGTCTTCCTAGAATGAGAGTTGCACTCTTGTGCTCCTCCATTTCCAGCACCACAAAGTCAGTTGGAAAGGCGAATGGCCCAACCTTGACAATCATGTCCTCTATTATGCCTGATGGATGTTTAATGGAGCCATCAGCAAGTTGGAGGCATATCCGGGTTGGTTTGACTTCTTCAGTCAACCCAAGCTTTCTGATAGTGGATGCAGGTATTAGATTGATACTTGCTCCAAGATCACATAGGGCTGTCTTGGTGCAAGCACCTTCTAATGTGCATGGTATCATAAAGCTTCCTGGATCTTGAAGCTTTTCTGGTAAGCTTTTCAGAATGACTGCACTGCATTCTTCAGTGAGAAATACTTTTTCAGTTTCTCTCCAATCCTTCTTATGACTTAAGATCTCTTTCATGAACTTAGCATAAGAAGGTATTTGCTCAAGTGCCTCTGCAAACGGAATCTTTATTTGAAGAGTCCTTATATAGTCTGCAAAGCGGGCAAATTGCTTATCCTGCTCCGCTTGGTGGAGTTTCTGAGGATAAGGCATCTTGGCTTTATATTCTTCAACCTTAGTTGCTGCAGGCTTATTCCTTACAGAAGTGGTTGAAGAAGCCTTTTTAGAGGGATTATTGTCAGCACTCTCAGGTGTCTGGTTCCCCTTTTGCGTTTGAACGCCAGGATTGGGTGGAAAATGGGCGTTTAACGCCAACTTTTCCCCCTTTTCTGGCGTTTGAACGCCAGAACTGGGCAGGGAATGGGCGTTTAACGCCAGCTTTCCTTCCTGTTCTGGCGTTTGAACGCCAATGGTATTCCTCTCTGGGCTCTTGCTGTCCTCAGAGGGATTTTGGATAGTAGTTTGGCTCTCCTCTGTCAATTGTTCCTTATTTGGCTTTTTGCTCTTTTGAGTGGTGTTGTTTAATGTCTTCCCACTACTCAGTTGAACTGCTTGACATTCTTCTGTTATCTGTTTAGATATCTGCTGTTTTGCTTGATTCAACTGCAGTTCTATGCTCTTGTTAGCAACTTTAGTTTCATGGAGCATCTCTTTAAATTCTGCTAACTGTTCTGTCATCAGAAGCAATTGTTGATTAAGCTCAATCATCTGTTCTTGAGGATTAGGATCAGTGGCTACTGCCATGACTTCCTCTTTTGGGGAGAACTCATTGCCAGAGTACAAATATTGATTTCTAGCAACAGTGTCTATGAGCTCTTGAGCCTCTTCAATTGTCTTCCTCATGTGTATAGATCCACCAGCTGAGTGGTCTAAAGACATCTGAGCTTTTTCTGTAAGCCCATAGTAGAAAATGTCTAATTGTACCCACTCTGAAAACATTTCAGAGGGGCATTTTCTTAGCATACCTCTATACCTCTCCCAGGCATTATAAAGGGATTCATTATCCTCTTGTTTAAAGCCTTGGATGTCCAGCCTTAGCTGTGTCATCCTCTTTGGAGGGTAAAAGTGATTCAGGAATTTGTCTGATAACTGTTTCCATGTTTTTATGCTTGCTGTAGGTTGGTTATTTAACCACCTCTTAGCTTGATCTTTTACAGCAAATGGAAACAGTAATAGTCTGTAGACATCCTGATCCACCTCTTTATCATGTACTGTGTCAGTAATTTGCAAGAATTGTGCCAGAAACTCAGTAGGTTCTTCTTGTGGAAGACCGGAATACTGGCAGTTTTGCTACACTATGATAATGAGTTAAGGATTTAGCTCAAAGCTGCTTGCTTTGATGGGAGGTGTACAGATGCTACTCCCATATGCAGCTGTAATGGGGTTAGCATATGACCCCAGAGTCCTTCTGGACTGTTCAATTCCACTTATGTCCATGATGGATAAAGGGAAATAATATGGATTGCAAGTAGATAAAAATATTTTTATATTTTTTTCTTGAATTAACCGAAAAATAAAAACAAAAGGAAAATAGAATGATAATAAAAAAATCGAAAATTAAAAGAAAATAAGATCAAAGCAAATTGAAAACTGAATCAATTAGTTAATTAAAAAGATTTTGAGATTAGCAATTAGAAAGATATGATTGAAATATTTTTATGAAAAAGATTTGATTTTTGAAAAGAGGAAAGAGAAAAACAACAAAATGACACAAAACTTAAAATTTTTAGAAAATCAAACACTAATTTTCGAAAATTTTTAAGGGAAAAACACAAAGAGGACACCAAACTTAGAATTTTTATGGATCAAAAAGGGACTAAGAACATGGAAATTCGAAAATCAAAAGGAAAGCAAAAGCATGCAGTTGACACCAAACTTAAAATATGAAACTAGACTCAACTAAAAGACTCTAAACCAACAAAAATAAAACAGTCCTAATCTAAGCAACAAGATAAGCCGTCAGTTGTCCAAACTCGAACAATCCCCGGCAACGGCGCCAAAAACTTGGTGCACGAAATTGCAATCACACTTTGCAATCCCGCACAACTAACCAGCAAGTGCACTGGGTCGTCCAAGTAATACCTTATGTGAGTAAGGGTCGATCCCACGGAGATTGTCGGCTTGAAGCAAGCTATGGTTATCTTGTAACTTAGTCAGGATATCAGAAATTAACAGGATTGATTGTGAAAAGTAAAAGAACATGAAATAAGTACTTGTTTTGCAGTAATGGGGAATAGGTTGAGGTTTTGGAGATGCTCCATCTTCTGAATCTCTGCTTTCCTACTGTCTTCTTCTTCAAGCACGCAAGACTCCTTCCATGGCAAGCTGTATGTAGGGTTTCACCGTTGTCAATGGCTACCTCCCATCCTCTCAGTGAAAATGTTCAACGCGCTCTGTCACAGCACGGCTAATCATCTGTCGGTTCTCAATCGGGTTGGAATAGAATCCAGTGATTCTTTTGCGTCTGTCACTAACGCCCAGCCCTCAGGAGTTTGAAGCTCGTCACAGTCATTCAATCCTTGAATCCTACTCAGAACACCACAGACAAGGTTTAGACCTTCCGAATTTTCTTGAATGCCGCCATCAATTCTAGCTTATACCACGAAGATTCTGATTAAAGAATCCAAGAGATATCTACTTAATCTAAGGTAGAACGGAGGTGGTTGTCAGGCACACGTTCATAGTTGAGAATGATGATGAGTGTCACGGATCATCACATTCATCCGGTTTAAGGACAAGTAATATCTTAGAATGGAAGCAAGCATGATTGAATGAAAAACAGTAGTAATTGCATTAATCCATCAAGACACAGCAGAGCTCCTCACCCCTAACCATGGGGTTTAGAGACTCATGCTGTAAGAAGTACACAAAGAAACGTGTAAAGTGTCACGAGGTACAGATACAATGTCAAAAGATCCTATTAATAGTGAACTAGTAACCTAGGGTATATAGAAATGTGTAAATGACATAAAAATCCACTTCCGGGGTCCACTTGGTGTGTGCTTGGGCTGAGCATTGATACTTTTCATGTAGAGACTTTTTCTGGAGTTAAACGCCAGCTTTTATGCCAGTTTGGGCGTTTAACTCCAATTCTTATGCCAGTTCCGGCGTTAAACGCCGAGAATTCTGAAGCTGATTTGCAACACCAGTTTGGGCCATCAAATCTCGGGCAAAGTATGGACTATTATACATTTCTGGAAAGCCCAGGATGTCTACTTTCCAACGCCGTTGAGAGCTCGCCAATTGGGCTTCCGTAGCTCCAGAAAATCCACTTTGAGTGCAGGGAGGTCAGAATCCAACAGCATCTGCAGTCCTTTTCAGCCTCTGAATCAGATTTTTGCTCAGAACCCTCAATTTCAGCCAGAAAATACCTGAAATCATAGAAAAACACACAAACTCATAGTAAAGTCCAGAAAAGTGAATTTTAACTAAAAACTACTAAAAATATACTAAAAACTAATTAAAATATACTAAAAACATACTAAAAACAATGCCAAAAAGCATACAAATTATCCGCTCATCAATGGTCCAGTGACATCTTTGATAATTCGGACAGACCATTATAGAATATATCCAGTATGGTCCATTCTGAAAGGATGTCAGAAGGACACTTTTTTGTCAGTTGCTTATATCTCTCCCAAGCTTTATAGAGGGATTCACCTTCTTTTTGTCTAAAGGTTTTAACATCCACTCTAAGCTTACTAAGCTTTTGAGGAGGAAAGAACATGGCTAAGAAAGTCGTGACCAGCTTATCCCAAGAATTCAGGCTATCTTTAGGTTGAGAGTCCAACCATATTCTAGCTCTGTCTCTTACAGCAAACGGAAAAGCATAAGCCTGTAGACCTCGGGATCAACCCCATTGGTCTTAACAATATCATAGATCTACAAGAATTCAGTTAAGAACTGAAAAGGATCTTCTGATGGAAGTCCGTGAAACTTGCAGTTCTGTTGCATCAGAGAAACTAATTGAGGTTTAAGCTCAAAATTATTTTCTCCAATCGCAGGGATTGAGATGCTTCTTCCATGTAAATTGGAATTTGGTGCAGTGAAGTCACCAAGCATCTTCCTTGCATTGTTATTATTTTCGGCCATATCTCCTTCTTTTTTGAAATTTTCTGTTAGATTTTCTCCAGAGAGTTGTGCTTTAGCTTCCCTTAGCTTCCTCTTCAGAGTCCTTTCAGGTTCAAGATCAACTTCAACAAGAGTGTTCTTATCCTTGTTCCTGCTCATATGAAAAAGAAGAGAACAGAAAAGAAAATATGGAATCCTCTATGTCACAGTATAGAGATTCCTTATGCAAGTATAAGAAGAGAAGAATATAAGAAGGGGAAGAGAAAAACTCGAACACAAAGAGGAAGATGGGGTTCGAATTTTGGGTGGAAGAGAAGTGTTAGTAGATGAACAAATAAATAGAAGGAGATGAGAGAGAGAATGATGCCAGGGCATTTTGGCCAGTTTCACTGACCTTTTATGTACTGTTTTTAAGGTAGTTTCATGCATTTTCTTAAGAAATAAGCTAGTTTTGGGTAGATATTCACTTACATCTTGATTCAAGCATACATTGTGCACTTTACATGATTTCATGAGAATTTTGCATGAATTATATGATAAATTGGATGATGCATGATCCCATGATTAAGAGCAAGACTTTGATGCACTTTGTTTGATTGATTTCAGGCCAAAAGAAGAAGAGAAGAGCCACATTAGTGGCTACGTTAGTTACACTAACGTGGAAGGAAGGAAAGCCCCAATGTTAATGAGAAAATTTAGTGGCATTAACTTTGAAGGAGAGCATGGAACGATGGCAAGGAAGACCCACGTTAAGAGTCACGTTAGCTACACTAACGTGAACTCTAACGTAGGGACAAAAGGCACCAAGCAACGTTAATGGGGAAGGTGAGCCCCAATAACACTTGCGAAAGGGGTATATGCCAACGTTAGTGGAAAAAGAGAGTGCAACTAATGTTTGCGAAGGCTAGAAGACCCACATTAGTCTCCACCTTAGTTAGATTAACGTGGGAACTAACGTGGAAGGAAAGGGAGATGCCAACGTTAGTGGAAAAGGTGATCTCCACTAACGTTTGCAAAACGAAAAGACCCACGTTAGCTTCCACGTTAACTAGATTAACGTGGTAGTTAACGTGGGCAAAAGTCCCACCTAGCAGCCTGACCATGCCTTCTTCAAACAAAAATAACTTGTGCCAAAAAACTCCAAATGAGGTGATTTCAGTGGAATTGGAAAGTAGGATTCCAGAGCTTTCCAAGCATATATGGCACTACATGGTGGACACTAAATTTGAGAGAGAAAACCTGCCTCGAAGGTGCAAAGATGAACATGGTATCAACCTGTAGTAAGGCCAGCTGACCACTTCACCTTCCAAGAAGTGTAACTCGAGTTGTAGAGCTTCAAATGATGCGCTTTCAAATACATTGGAAAGTAGACATCCAGGGCTTTCCAAAAATATATAATAGTATGGGGTGAACACTAAGTTTGAACTTCCGAAACTGGCAATAATGAAGCCCTAATCGCTAGCGTTATTGGCACTCAAGTTTTCCAATAACGCTAGCGACTATGCTAGCGACCATGTCCACTTCAAAGGCGCATAACGTGAGCTACAGGGATCCAATTGAGGTGATTCTAGTTGCGTTAGAAAGCTGACATTCAGAGCTTTCCAACGATATATAATACTTTATAGTGGGCATGAAATTGAAGCACAAACAAGAGGCATCTTTTAAGCCCCAAAAACACCAATTGGGCAGCAAGTGCAACGTTAGCCACAATAACTTTAGCACTAACGCCACACTTGTAGTGTTAGTGTGGCTAACTTTAGCACTAACTTTAGCACCTGGACCTCAACTTGGCTCACTTCTCTCTCAAGTCCAATTCAAAGCTCAAGCAAGCAAGCCCACAATTGTCAACCAATCAAGACCACAAGAAGCATCTAGAATAGGAATTTTCATTTAATTGTAATTTGCTTTTAATTTCATTTTGTAATTTAGGAGAGCCTATATAAAGGCCTTAGTCTTTATATTGAAAGCATTCGGGGAATTATGGGATTAAAGAGGGGTCTTCGGACTCCCTCCCCTCACACACTTTTCCTTTTCTTTCTTTGTACTTTTCCTTTATGAAATTTGAAGTTTTATTTTCAGTTTTAATCTTCATCTTTACTTTTCTTCACTTTCTTTCTTTTCTATTTTTTGTTAGAGCAATGACCAACTAACTCTTTTCATTGGGTTAGAGAACTCTATTGTGATTCAATGGATCATTTGTAGTTCTTATTCTTCTTCTTCTTTCTTTTCTCTTGATTTTACTAGAAAGCTTTCAATCTTCATCCAATTGGGTAGTTATCTTGGAAAAGAAGCTATTCATACTTGGACTGAACCTTGAAAGAGGAATGAAGAGATCATGCTAGAAATGCTTTCTCATGCTGGACCAAATTAGGTTTGTATGGATATGTGACTATAATCCTACCAACACTTGATTTGGGAAATGCATGTGGTATAATCAGTGGCCATACTTCATCTCTTCTCATGAGCAATTGACCAAGGAATTGGCTATTGATCAAGATTTGAGAGATCAAATTACAATTCATTGTAACTCGATCACTTAAGATTGCCAAGGAGATCAATGAATACATTGATTGAGGAAGAGATGAGAATGAACTTGATCCGAAAGATTGCAATATCTCTTGATCCCAATATTCATTTTATTTTTAGTTCTTACATTTACTTTTCTTACCATTTTACTTTTCTGCACTTTATTGCTTTCTTTACTTTTCTGTCAATTTACATTTCCTGCTGCTCATCACTCCAATCTGATTCGTCTAACTAGGATAATCAATTAACCATTGATTGCTTAATCCGTTAATCTCTGTGGGATTTGACGTCACTTTTTTGTGAGTTATTACTTGACGACAATTCGATACACTTGCCGAAGGAAATTTGTTGAGAGACAAGTTTCCATGTGCATCAAGTTTATGGCGCCGTTACCGGGGATTAATTGTGATTAACAAACTACCAGTTGATTGATTTACTAGATTAGACACTTTTCTTTTGTCTTTGTTTTCTTTTGTTTCTTTATTTTCTTTTGCTAACTAACTATTTGTGATATAGCCTCACTGGGAATTTCCTCATTTGTGACAATGGAGATTCCAATTTCTTTTGGTGATTATTGTTTAAGACAGAGCTTTCTGCAGGAAAGAAAGGAGCATCCATCGTATTTTAGTCAATCAAATTTCATGAGAAACTCTCCACCACCACAGAATGATTCACTTTACTATGCTCATGGTGGGTGGGAGTATCAAGAACATGAACTAGGGTACTTTTCAGAGCCACAAAATGGTTCATATTGTGGTGAAATTGATCACTACTCAAGTTGTGGCTGGGATGATCAAAATCAAAGAGATTTCACTCATGCATAACACATTCATCAAGAGCCATCACCTCTTAATTATACAACCTCACCTCCAAGTTTTACATACCTAAATTCTTCATCATTTGAGTATGCCTCAGTACAAAAGTCTATCCCAAATCCATACAATTCATTTCACCATCCACAAAACTCAATCCACTACCCACAAGAGTCATACCACTTTCAGAACACACAACCACAAAACAACCAATTCCATTCACAAACCAACCCCGCCCAACCATTACAACCTACCCAACCACCTTTAGATAGACTTGTTAGGATGGAACTCTTCACGGAAGAGCTCAAAAGAAGTAGAGAAGAAGAGAGACTCACAAGGATAGAACTCCTACTTGAAGAAATAATAAAGACAATCGAAGAGGAGAAAATAGCAAAAAGAGACCATGACGAAAAATTGAGACAAAATGCACAACTCTATTCTGAAGAACAATTCATTGAAGAGCTGAGATCACAGAGAGAGTCCACTTCACTCTCTTTAGAAATAGAGAAATTCATTCAAAGGTCAAAAACAAGGGAGGAATCAGAAGAACAAGAAAAAGAGGAACGTATACCAAGTGAGATTTCTATGAAGAAGGAGGAAGTTGTGAGAGTATATAAGCCCAAGACTTAATACCTACAGAGACTATTAGTGGTGACAAAGGAACATGCAAACTCACTCCCAAAAGACACAATGCAACATCATGTAGAAGAAAGGGAGGAAGTCAATCAAGGGAGCCCACACTCCAATGAAATAGATAGTTGCATAGAGGGTGAGTTCATTGAACCACCAATTCAAGAAGTTTTTTATGAAGAGGATGCTCCACCCATCATACAATACCCAAATCCTGAAACCAAGGTGGTAAAGGCAATCAACATAAACACTAACAAAAGGATGGTGACCAAGAAAAGAAGGACAATATTCATGAAGAAGAAAAGGTCAACCAAAAGCCATCCCACCCCTACCCCAACAAGCAAGTTTACTCAAGCTAACAACAGAAGAAGGCTTGCTGGGGAGAGGCACTCAAAACAAGGGGCATTAACTGGCTCCTCTTTCCTCTTGAGGTCATTCCTCTTAACAAACTGGAAGAAGAGGAAGAAAGTCGTGAACAACATGTCAAGCTAATGACATTAAAAGAGCGCTTGTTGGGAGGCAACCCAACCGTAGGTAACATTTTCTTGCTTTGCTTAGTTTACTTTCAATAATTTGGCATATGATTGCACTCTAAGTTTGGTGTTGCCATGCAACAATTTGAATTTCAATCTTCACTGGGTACTTGCAACATTCTAGATTGACAGTGGCACACTAAGTTTGGTGTTGCCACTTAACTTTCATGCAAAGTACCATGCCAACACCACTTATTAATGCAATCAAAATGTCTCTGTTTGTATCTCTTGTGTCTTTATTGTATCCTTAACCTTGCTTGCTGAAACACATGCATACTCACACTTCATTATAAGACATTCATGATCCATCATGGACCCCATCACCACTGTTTTAATTGTTGCTTGAGTATAAGCAATTATTCTATGTCTGGTGTGGGAAGGAGGAAGAATAGGAGGAAAAGGGCAACAACAATGAAGATAAAATACAAGGTGGTAAAGTTCCTTTCTCGTCTTACTTATTTCCAGCACTTTAATTTGCATGATTGTCTTCTATTTTCTTTGTATGTATGTGGTGCGCGAAATTGTGAACAATACTTTTCACAACTCTCATAATCCCCGGTCATGAACCCCAAAAACATGGTGTTCAATACCATGGCATTAACACAACTTCGCACAACTAACCAGCAAGTGCACTGGGTCGTCCAAGTAATAAACCTTACGCGAGTAAGGGTCGATCCCACGGAGATTGTTTGTATGAAGCAAGCTATGGTCATCTTGTAAATCTTAGTCAGGCAAACTCAAATGGATATGGTGATAAACGCATAAAACATAAAGATAAAGATAGAGATACATATGTAATTCATTGGTAGGAATTTCAGATAAGCGCATGAAGATGCCTTCCCTTCCGTCTCTCTGCTTTCCTACTGTCTTCATCCAATCCTTCTTACTCCTTTCCATGGCAAGCTTATGCAAGGGTTTCACCGTTGTCAGTGGCTACCTCCCATCCTCTCAGTGGCTACCCCAAACGTGATCAAAAGATTCCAAGGATCAAAAGATGATCAAAGGATCCAAAGATGAAAATACAATAGTAAAAGGTCCTACTTATAGAAAACTAGTAGCCTAAGGTTTACAGAGATGAGTAAATGACATAAAAATCCACTTCCGGGCCCACTTGGTGTGTGCTTGGGCTGAGTAATGAAGCATTATCGTGTAGAGACTCTTCTTGGAGTTAAACGCCAGCTTTGGTGCCAATTTGGGCGTTTAACTCCCATTCTTGTGCCAGTTCCGGCGTTTAACGCTGGAATTTCTGAGGGTGACTTTGAACGCCGGTTTGGGCCATCAAATCTTGGGCAAAGTATGGACTATCATATATTGCTGGAAAGCCCAGGATGTCTACTTTAAAACGCCGTTGAGAGCGCGCCAATTGGGCTTCTGTAGCTCCAGAAAATCCACTTCGAGTGCAGGGAGGTCAGAATCCAACAGCATCTGCAGTCCTTTTCAGTCTCTGAATCAGATTTTTGCTCAGGTCCCTCAATTTCAGCCAGAAAATACCTGAAATCATAGAAAAACACACAAACTCATAGTAAAGTCCAGAAAAGTGAATTTTAACTAAAAACTAATAAAAATATGCTAAAAACTAACTAGATCATACTAAAAACATACTAAAAACAATGCCAAAAAGCGTACAAATTATCCGCTCATCACAACACCAAACTTAAATTGTTGCTTGTCCTCAAGCAACTGAAAATCAAATAAGATAAAAAGAAGAGAATATGAAATGAATTCCAAAAACATCTATGAAAATCAGTATTAATTAGATGAGCGGGGCTTTTAGCTTTTTGCCTCTGAATAGTTTTGGCATCTCACTCTATCCTTTGAAATTCAGAATGATTGGCTTCTTTAGGAACTCAGAATCCAGATAGTGTCATTGATTCTCCTAGTTAAGTATGATGATTCTTGAACACAGCTACTTATTGAGTCTTGGCCGTGGCCCAAAGCACTCTGTCTTCCAGTATTACCACCGGATACATACATGCCACAGACACATAATTGGGTGAACCTTTTCAGATTGTGACTCAGCTTTGCTAAAGTCCCCAATTAGAGGTGTCCAGGGTTCTTAAGCACACTCTTTTTGCCTTGGATCACAACTTTATTTCTTTCTTTTCTCTCCCTTTTTTTTCGTTTTCTTTTCTTTTTCTCTTTTTTTTCGATTTTTTTTAATAGAAATGCTTTTTCTTGCTTCAAGAATCATTTTAATGATTTTTCAGATCCTCAGTAACATGTCTCCTTTTTCATCATTCTTTCAAGAGCCAACATTCATGAACCACAAATTCAAAAGACATATGCACTGTTTAAGCATACATTCAGAAAACAGAAGTATTGCCACCACATCAAAATAATTAAACTGTTATAAAATTCAAAATTCATGCAATTCTTTTTCTTTTTCAATTAAGAACAATTTTTTATTCAAGAGAGGTGATGGATTCATAGGACATTCATAACTTTAAGGCATAGACACTAAGACACTAATGATCACAAGACACAAACATAGATACACATAAGCACTAAAATTCGAAAAACAGAAAAATAAAGAACAAGGAAATTAAGGAACGGGTCCACCTTAGTGATGGCGGCTCTTTCTTCCTCTTGAAGATCCTATGGAGTGCTTGAGCTCCTCAATATCTCTTCCTTGTCTTTGTTGTTCCTCTCTCATGATTCTTTGATCTTCTCTAATTTCATGGAGGATGATGGAGTGTTCTTGATGCTCCACCCTTAGTTGTCCCATGTTGGAACTCAATTCTCCTAGGGAGGTGTTCAGTTGCTCCCAATAGTTTTGTGGAGGAAAGTGCATCCCTTGAGGAATCTCAGGGATCTCATGATGAGTGGGGTCTCTTGTGTGCTCCATCCTCTTCTTAGTGATGGGCTTGTCCTCATCAATGGGAATGTCTCCCTCTATGTCAACTCCAACTGAATAACAGAGGTGACAAATGAGATGAGGGAAGGCTAACCTTGCCAAGGTAGAGGACTTGTCCGCCACCTTATAGAGCTCTTGAGCTATAACCTCATGAACTTCTATTTCTTCTCCAATCATGATGCTATGAATCATGATAGCCCGGTCTATAGTAACTTCGGACCGGTTGCTAGTGGGAATGATTGAGCGTTGGATGAACTCCAACCATCCCCTAGCCACGGGTTTGAGGTCATGCCTTCTCAATTGAATCGGCTTCCCTCTTGAATCTCTGTTCCATTGGGCGCCCTCTTCACAAATGACTGTGAGGACTTGGTCCAACCTTTGATCAAAGTTGACCCTTCTAGTGTAAGGATGTTCATCTCCTTGCATCATGGGCAAGTTGAACGCCAACCTTACATTTTCCGGACTAAAATCCAAGTATTTCCCCCGAACCATAGTGAGCCAATTCTTTGGGTCCGGGTTCACACTTTGATCATGGTTCTTGGTGATCCATGCATTGGCATAGAACTCTTGAACCATTAAGATTCCGACTTGTTGAATGGGGTTGGTAAGAACTTTCCAACCTCTTCTTCGGATCTCATGTCGGATCTCCGGATATTCACTCTTTTTGAGTGAAAAAGGGACCTCGGGGATCACCTTCTTCAAGGCCACAACTTTATAGAAGTGGTCTTGATGCACCCTTGAGATGAATCTCTCCATCTCCCATGACTCGGAGGTGGAAGCTTTTGCCTTCCCTTTCCTCTTTCTAGAGGTTTCTCCGGCCTTGGATGCCATAAATGGTTATGGAAAAACAAAAAGCAATGCTTTTACCACACCAAACTTAAAATGGTTGCTCGTCCTCGAGCAAAAGAAGAAAGAAGAGAGTAGAAGAAGAAGAAATGAGGAAGAAGGGAATGGCTTTTGTGTTCGGCCAAGTATGGGTGGGTTTGGGTGGGAAAGTGGTTTGAATTTGAATGGTGAGGTAGGTGGGGTTTTATGAAGGATGGATGTGAATGGTGAAGAGAAAGATGGGATTTGATAGGTGAAGGGTTTTTGGGGAAGAGGTGTTGAGGTGATTGGTGAATGGGTGAAGAAGAGAGAGAGAGTGGTGGGGTAGGTGGGGATCCTGTGGGGTCCACAGATCCTGAGGTGTCAAGGAAAAGTCATCCCTGCACCAAATGGCATGCAAAAATGCGTTTTTAGCCATTTCTGGCGTTAAACACCGGGCTGGTGCCCATTTCTGGCGTTTAACGCCAGCTTCTTGCCCTTTTCTGGCGTTTAACGCCGGTCTGGTGCCCCTTTCTGGCGTTAAACGCCCAGAATGGTGCCAGACTGGGCGTTTAAACGCCCAACAGCTAGCCTCACTGGCGTTTAAACGCCAGTACGCTCTCCTCCAGGGTGTGCTGTTTTTCTTCCTGTTTTTCTTTCTGTTTTTGCTTTTTTCATTGATTTTGTGACTTCTCATGATCATCAACCTACAAAAGAACATGAAATAACAAAGGAAAATAGATAAAATATAACATTGGGTTGCCTCCCAACAAGCGCTTCTTTAATGTCAGTAGCTTGACAGAGGGCTCTCATGGAGCCTCACAGATGCTCAGAGCAATGTTGGAACCTCCCAACACCAAACTTAGAGTTTGAATGTGGGGGTTCAACACCAAACTTAGAGTTTGGTTGTGGCCTCCCAACACCAAACTTAGAGTTTGACTGTGGGGGCTCTGTTTGGCTCTGTTTTGAGAGGAGCTCTTCATGCTTCCTCTCCATGATGACAGAGGGATATCCTTGAGCCTTGAACACTAAGGATTCTTCATTCACTTGAATGATCAACTCTCCTCTATCAACATCAATCACAGCCTTTGCTGTGGCTAGGAAGAGTCTGCCAAGGATGATGGTTTCATCCATGCACTTCCCAGTCTCTAGGACTATGAAATTAGTAGGGATGTAATGGTCTTCAACTTTTACCAGAACATCCTCTACAAGCCCATAAGCTTGTTTTCTTGAGTTATCTGCCATCTCTAGTGAGATTTTTGCAGCTTGCACCTCAAAGATCCCTAGCTTCTCCATTACAGAGAGAAGCATGAGGTTCACACTTGACCCTAAGTCACACAAGGCCTTCTTGAAGGTCATGGTGCCTATGGTACAAGGTATTGAAAACTTCCCAGGATCCTGTCTCTTTTGAGGTAATTTCTGCCTAGACAAGTCATCCAGTTCTTTGGTGAGCAAAGGGGGTTCATCCTCCCAAGTCTCATTTCCAAATAACTTGTCATTTAGCTTCATGATTGCTCCAAGGTATTTAGCAACTTGCTCTTCAGTGACATACTCATCCTCTTCAGAGGAGGAATACTCATCAGAGCTCATGAATGGCAGAAGTAAGTCCAATGGAATCTCTATGATCTCATTTTGAGCCTCAGATTCCCATGGTTCCTCATTGGGGAACTCATTGGAGGCCAGTGGACGTCCATTGAGGTCTTCCTCAGTGGCGTTCACTGCCTCTCCTTCCTCCCAAAATTTGGCCATGTTGATGGCCTTGCATTCTCCTTTTGGATTTTCTTCTGTATTGCTTGGGAGAGTACTAGAAGGGAGTTCAGTAATTTTCTTGCTCAGCTGACCCACTCGTGCCTCCAAGTTTCTAATGGAGGACCTTGTTTCAGTCATGAAACTTTGAGTGGTTTTAATTAGATTAGAGACCATGGTTACTAAGTCAGAGGTATTCTGCTTAGAACTCTCTGTCTGTTGCTGAGAAGATGATGGAAAAGGCTAGCTATTGCTAAACCTGTTTCTTCCACCATTATTATTGTTGAAACCTTGTTGAGGTCTCTGTTGATCCTTCCATGAGAGATTTGGATGATTTCTCCATGAAGGATTATAGGTGTTTCCATAGGGTTCTCCCATGTAATTCACCTCTTCCATTGAAGGGTTCTCAGGATCATAAGCTTCTTCCTCAGATGAAGCTTCCTTAGTACTGCTTGGCGCATTTTGCATTCCAGACAGACTTTGAGAAATCATATTGACTTGTTGAGTCAATATTTTGTTCTGAGCCAATATGGCATTCAGAGTGTCAATCTCAAAAACTCCTTTCTTCTGACTAGTCCCATTGTTCACAGGATTCCTTTCAGAAGTGTACATGAATTGATTATTTGCAACCATTTCAATCAGTTCTTGAGCTTCTGCTGGCGTCTTCTTCAAATGAAGAGATCCTCCAGCAGAGCTATCCAAAGACATCTTGGATAGTTCAGAGAGACCATCATAGAAAATTCCTATGATGCTCCATTCAGAAATTAATTGTTTGTATCTTTCCCAAGCTTCATAGAGGGATTTTCCTTCCTTCTGTCTGAATGTTTGGACTTCCACTCTAAGCTTACTCAATTTTTGAGGTGGAAAGAACTTTGCCAAGAAGGCATTGACTACCTTTTCCCAAGAGTCCAGGCTTTCTTTAGGTTGAGAGTCCAACCATGTCCTAGCTCTGTCTCTTACAGCAAAAGGGAATAGTATAAGTCTGTAGACCTCAGGGTCAACCCCATTAGTCTTGACAGTGTCACAGATTTGCAAGAATTCAGCTAAAAACTGATGAGGATCTTCCAATGGAAGTCCATGGAACTTGCAATTCTGTTGCATTAGAGAAACTAATTGAGGCTTAAGCTCAAAGTTGTTTGCTCCAATGGCAGGGATAGAGATGCTTCTCCCATAGAAGTCGGGAGTAGGTGCAGTAAAGTCACCCAGCACCTTCCTTGCATTGTTGGCATTGTTGTTGTTTTCGGCTGCCATGTGTTCTTCTTCTTTGAAGATTTCTGTTAGGTCCTCTACAGAGAGTTGTGCTTTGGCTTCTCTTAGTTTTCTCTTCAAGGTCCTTTCAGGTTCAGGATCAGCCTCAACAAGAATGCTTTTGTCTTTGCTCCTGCTCATATGAAAGAGAAGAGAACAAGAAAATATGGAATCCTCTATGTCACAGTATAGAGATTCCTTTAGGTGTCAGAGGAAAAGAAAAATAGAAGACAGCAGTAGAAAATTCGAACTTATCAAAGAAGATGGAGTTCGAATTTTGCATTAAGGAATAGTGTTAGTCCATAAATAGAAGGATGTGAGAAGAAGGGAAGTAATTTTCGAAAATTAAGTAAAGGATTTTGAAAACATTTTTGAAAAACACTAATTGATTTTCGAAAATGAAAGTGGAAAAGAAATCAAGTGATTTTTGAAAAAGACTTTGAAATTAGAAATAAAAAATATTTGATTGAAAACTATTTTGAAAAAGATGTGGTTAAGAAGATATAATTGATTGTAAAAAGATGTGATTGAGAAGATATGATTTGAAAAACATTTTAAAAGAAAGATTTGATTTTGAAAATTAATGACTTGGCTATCAAGAAAAGATATGATTCAAACATTAAACCTCTCTCAACGGAAAAGGAAACATACTTGAAATGTTGAATCAAATCATTAATTGATAGCAAGTATTTTTGAAAGTAGAAAGAAATTGATTTTGAAAAAGATTTGATTGAAAAGATATGATTTGAAAAAGATTTGATTTTGAAAAATTTTGAAAACCTAAAAAAAAATTTGCATTGAAAACAAAATCTTCCCTCTTGTGCCATCCTGGCGTTAAACGCCCAGAATGGTGCACATTCTGGCGTTTAACGCCCAAAACTCTACCCTTTTGGGGGTTAAACGCCCAACCAGTTACCCTGGCTGGCGTTTAAACGCCAGTCTGTCCTTCTTCACTGGGCGTTTTGAACGCCCAGCTTTTTCTGTGCAATTCCTCTGCTGAATGTTCTGAATCTTCAATTCTCTGTATTATTGACTTGAGAAGACACAAATTACAAATATTTTTGGATTTTTAATAATGAGGAATAATAAAAATGCAACTAAAATCAAATAACAATGCATGCAAGGCACCAAACTTAGTAGTTTGTACACTACTGACACTAACAACATGAGAATGCATATGAGAAACATAAACACTCAAGTCAAGAGAATTTAAAGATCAAAGTAAGAAATCATCAAGAATTACTTGAAGATCCTTAAGACACATGAATGAAAGCATGCAATTGACACCAAACTTAAAATGAGACACTAGACTCAAACAAGAAACATACAATATTTTTGGTTTTTATGATTTTGTAAAATTTTTTGTTTTTGTGTTTTTCGAAAATTAATTGGAAAGAAGAAAATAAAGGTATCAAAATTCTTAATGAGAATTCCAGGAATCAGTGCAATGCTAGTCTAAGACTCCGGTCCAGGAATTAGACATGGCTTCACAGCCAGCCAAGCTTTCAAAGAAAGCTTCGGTCCAAATCACTAGACATGGCCAAAGGCCAGCCAAGCCTTAGCAGATCACTGCTCCAAAAGCAAGATTGATAAAAATTAACAAGCTCTTGTGATGATAAGTTGAAACCTCGGTCCAATGAAATTAGACATGGCCTCACAGCCAGCCAGACTTCAACAAATCATCATGAAACTCTAGAATTCATCTTCAAGAATTCCGAAAAAAAAATACCTAATCTAAGCAACAAGATGAACCGTCAGTTGTCCAAACTCAACAATCCCCGGCAACGGCGCCAAAAACTTGGTGCTGTTGCCGAATTTTGGCACTGATGTTACCGGACCAAAAGCTTGCTCAAAACTTGAACAATCCCCGGCAACGGCGCCAAAAACTTGGTGCGCGAAATTGTGAACAATACTTTTCACAACTCTCATAATCCCCAGTCATGAACCCCAAAAACATGGTGTTCAATACCATGGCATTAACACAACTTCGCACAACTAACCAGCAAGTGCACTGGGTCGTCCAAGTAATAAACCTTACACGAGTAAGGGTCGATCCCACGGAGATTGTTTGTATGAAGCAAGCTATGGTCATCTTGTAAATCTTAGTCAGGCAAACTCAAATGGATATGGTGATAAACGCATAAAACATAAAGATAAAGATAGAGATACTTATGTAATTCATTGGTAGGAATTTCAGATAAGCGCATGAAGATGCCTTCCCTTCCGTCTCTCTGCTTCCGTCTTCTCTTCATCCAATCCTTCTTACTCCTTTCCATGGCAAGCTTATGCAAGGGTTTCACCGTTGTCAGTGGCTACCTCCCATCCTCTCAGTGGAAATGTTCAACGCACCCTGTCACGGCACGGCTATCCATCTGTCGGTTCTCGATCAGGCCGGAATAGAATCCAGTGATTCTTTTGCGTCTGTCACTAACGCCCCGCCCTCAGGAGTTTGAAGCACGTCACAGTCATTCAATCATTGAATCCTACTCAGAATACCACATACAAGGTTAGACCTTCCGGATTCTCTTGAATGCCGCCATCAGTTCTTGCCTATACCACGAAGACTCTGATCTCACGGAATGGCTGGCTCGGTTGTCAGGCGAGCACTCGGTTGTCAGGCGATCAACCATGCATCGTGCAATCAGGAATCCAAGAGATATTCACCCAATCGAAGGTAGAACGGAGGTGGTTGTCAGTCACACGTTCATAGGTGAGAATGATGACATTCATCAAGTTGAAGAACAAGTGATATCTTAGAACAAGAACAAGCGGAATTGAATAGAAGAACAATAGTAATTGCATTAATACTCGAGGTACAACAGAGCTCCACACCTTAATCTATGGTGTGTAGAAACTCCACCGTTGAAAATACATAAGAACAAGGTCTAGGCATGGCCGTGAGGCCAGCCCCCAAATGTGATCAAAAGATTCCAAGGATCAAAAGATGATCAAAGGATCCAAAGATGAAAATACAATAGTAAAAGGTCCTACTTATAGAAAACTAGTAGCCTAAGGTTTACAGAGATGAGTAAATGACATAAAAATCCACTTCCGGGCCCACTTGGTGTGTGCTTGGGCTGAGCATTGGAGCTTTCATGTGTAGAGACTTTTCTTGGAGTTAAACGCCAGCTTTTATGCCAGTTTGGGCGTTTAACTCCCATTCTTGTGCCAGTTCCGGCGTTTAACGCCGGACAGTTTTGAGCTGATTTAGAACGCCAGTTTGGGCCATCAAATCTCGGGCAAAGTATAGACTATTATACATTGCTGAAAAGCCCAGCATGTCTACTTTCCAACGCCGTTAAGAGCGCGCCAATTGGGCTTCTGTAGCTCCAGAAAATCCACTTCGAGTGCAGGGAGGTCAGAATCCAACAGCATCTGCAGTCCTTTTCAGTCTCTGAATCAGATTTTTGCTCAGGTCCCTCAATTTCAGCCAGAAAATACCTGAAATCACAGAAAAACACACAAACTCATAGTAAAGTCCAGAAAAGTAAATTTTAACTAAAAACTAATAAAAATATGCTAAAAACTAACCAGATCATACTAAAAACATACTAAAAACAATGCCAAAAAGCGTACAAATTATCCGCTCATCAGTATGTATGCTTGCTCCTTGTGAATAAGCATGTCAAATCTGTCTTTTAAACTTTTTATTGATTAAGGCTGTATTTTCTAGTCTGAATGTCATTACTGCATCCTTACTTTGCTTACTTGTATGCTTGTCCCTTTTGAATCAAATGAAAAGAGAATGAGTGTTTTATAAAAGACCAGAGTAGAGTTCATACTATGGAGTAAGTTCTTGAGTTTGTGGTGTGGTCATAAGTTAGCTAAGTTAGTTCAACCACAAGGTGGGAAGACAACCATCTGTTCTGAATCATATGCTTTGAACACATCCCATGAGACTAGCTAAATAATAAGATCCTAATAAGAAAAAGGGAAAGAACAATGAAAGTGGAAAAAAAAAGAAAAAAAAAAGAGTAAGCAATAAGGCTAGGCACCAATGGTTTTAATCTCGAGGCATGTGTCTGTGGTGTTCCTGTGTGAGAAATTTACTTGGATGAATAAGCTCTTGGGGGTGCCTTATCACTTGGTAACTTGGGTTAACTAGGGATTATCAGTTGAAAGTCCACTACCAAGAGTAACCCTCACTACAGAGCATTTAGTAACCCAAAGAGGTGCTGGACACCAAGGTCTCAAGAAAAGAAAATAAACAAACCATGTGCTTGTGGTGTGTATGTATGGGGGAGAGACTTGAAGAAGTAAGTCCGTAGGGGTGTTTCAACACCTAGCACCTTGAACCAACTGGTTCGGGAGTGTTGGCTGAAAGCTTATTTTAAAGAGTTGCCCCCCTTACAGAGAAATTAGCCTAAGAACACAAATAAGCTCTGAATTGACAAGAAACAAAAGGGATAAATGAATAAAAGTCTCATGGGATGCAAGCAAAGTGAGTATTCTAGGACATGATAAAGGTCTGAAAGCCAGTGAAGGAATGAACCTAAGTTGCTATGCATGAAACCACCATAAAACCAGGGACATGACTTCCACAAGAATGACTCATTTTCTCTTGGCATTCCATTCATCATTCTCTTGTTCCAGTACTTGCTTAGGGATAAGCAAGCTTTAAGTTTGCTGTTGTGATGCCAGGGCATTTTGACCAGTTTCACTGACCTTTTCTGTACTATTTTTAAGGTAGTTTCATGTATTTTCTTAGGAAATAAGCTAGTTTTGGGTAGATATTCACTTACATCTTGATTCAAGCATACATTGTGAACTTTACATAATTTCATGAGAATTTTGCATGAATTATATGATAAATTGGATGATGCATGATCCCACGATTAAGAGCAAGACTTTGATGCACTTTGTTTGATTGATTTCAGGCCAAAAGAAGAAGAGAAGAGCCACGTTAGTGGCTACATTAGTTACACTAACGTGGGCACTAACGTGGAAGGAAGGAAAGCCCCAACGTTAATGAGAAAAGTTAGTGGCATTAACTTTGAAGGAGAGCATGGAACGATGGCAAGGAAGACCCACGTTAAGAGTCACGTTAGCTACACTAACGTGAACTCTAACATAGGGACAAAAGGCACCAAGCAACGTTAATGGGGAAGGTGAGCCCCAATAACGCTTGCGAAAGGGGTATATGCCAATGTTAGTGGAAAAAGAGAGTGCCACTAACGTTTGCGAAGGCTAGAAGACCCACGTTAGTCTCCACGTTAGTTAGATTAACGTGGGAACTAACGTGGAAGGAAAGGGAGATGCCAACGTTAGTGGAAAAGGTGATCTCCACTAACGTTTGTGAAACAAAAAGACCCACGTTATCTTCCACGTTAACTAGATTAACGTGGTAGTTAACGTGGGCAAAAGTCCCACCTGGCAGCCTGACCATGCCTTCTTCAAACAAAAATAACTTGAGCCACAAAACTCCAAATGAGGTGATTTCAGTGGCATTGGAAAGTAGGATTCCAGAGCTTTTCAAGCATATATGGCACTACATGGTGGACACTAAATTTGAGAGAGAAAACCTGCCCTGAATGTGCAAAGATGAATATGGTATCATCCTGTAGTAAGGCCAGCTGACCTCTTCACCTTCCAAGAAGTGTAACTCGAGTTGTAGAGCTCCAAATGACGCGCTTCTAAATACATTGGAAAGTAGACATCCAGGGCTTTCCAACAATATATAATAGTATGGGGTGGACACTAATTTTGAGCTTCAGAAACTGGCAATAATGAAGCCCTGATCGCTAGCGTTATTGGCACTCAAGTTTTCCACTAACGCTAGCGACTATGCCAGCGACCATGTCCACTTCAAAGGAGCATAACTTGAGCTATAGAAATCCAATTGAGGTGATTCCAGTTGCGTTAGAAAGCTGACATTTAGAGCTTTCCAACGATATATAATACATAATAGTGGGTGTTCATACCCTGACCGGGCTCCTCCAACTCAGCAAATCTATGAAAAGTCCGACCTCGTCCTAAGGCCCACGCCTAGAGGTCAGACCTCGGACAACAAAGCAAGGAAGGCCCATCAAAAGGAACGCAGCCCAAAACCTAAAGGCCGAAAAGGCCTAGCAAAGGCGGTTCCACAAAGATAGGGATAAAACTCCCGAAAGATAAGATAAGATAAGAATATCTTATCCAGGGAAGATCATGGCCAAACTACTATAAATACACTGGAACACCCAGGTATGAGACACATTCCACATTCTACACAAATCTGCTTGGACCCATGCTAACTTAAGCATCGGAGTGTCATTGCAGGTACAACCACCAACCACTCTACATATCAAGCTCGGGTCCCTGACCCCCACCTCGGGCCTCTCCAGACGACCGAGCTATACGTTTCAGGTAACCCTCGGAACATTGGCGCCGTTGCCGGGGACCTGGATGTCATCCCTCTATCATGGCGGACGACCCTCTCAACAATGACCACGCTGCATCTGAACAAGAGGATGAAATTGACACCGGAGAACGACCGGACAGCCCTCTATCACCACGCACTCCAGGAGGAAACAAACAGAATCGCCCAAAGACATCACTCCCAAACAAAGATCCACAAAATTCCGAAAAAGAGAAGAACTCGGAGATTCTAGAAACAGTCCGGGCACAACAAGACCGACTAAAACAACTCGAAGAGGACATAAAGAAGCAGAAAGAAACTGAACAAGATCTGAGGAGGGAGGCTCGAAAGCGCAGAGATTTAGAAGAAAAACTGTGGAAAATAGAGGCCAACCTGAAAGACCGAACAGAACACGGCACCACCCCCGAAGGCAACCATGATCCCTTCACGCGAGAGATCATGGATCTCTACGACGGCACCACCGATCCAAATCACCACCTCAGCAACTTCAGAAGCAGAATGTACCTGGTCGACGCCTCCAACGCGATTCGGTGCAAAGCCTTCCCCACCACTCTCACCAAGTCAGCCATGAAGTGGTTCGACAACCTGCCACCAAGATCAATCACCAACTTCGAAGACCTAACCAAAAAATTCCTAACAAGGTTCTCTATTCAAAAGGACAAGACAAAACATGCCCCCAGTCTACTCGGGATCAAGCAAGGTAACCAAGAAACTCTCCGAGAATACATGGAGCGATTCAACAAAGCTTGCCTGGACATACAACACTTGCCCACCGAAGCAGCCATCATGGGACTAGCAAACGGCCTAAAAGAGGGACCGTTTAGCCAATCCCTATCCAAACGCTACCCGACCTCCCTATACGAGGTGCAGGAGCGGGCAGAAAAATATATCAACATGGAGGAAACCTCCCAGCTAAGAGACTCTTCTAGGAAGGAATCAACCTACCCACTCCGAGATCGGGATCGGGAACAGAAGAAAAAAGAAGACCCTAACTCGGACAAGCCACGAAAGTACCACAACTACACCCCCCTCCGAGTCTCCCTGGTAGACGTCTACAGAGAAGTATGCCACACCGAAAAGATCCCACCGCCCTGACCGCTAAAACACAAGAGAGCGGGAAGAGATCGGTCCGAATACTGTGAATATCACAAGCTCTACGGTCATTCTACTAACGACTGCTACGACCTAAAAAATGTTATAGAAAAACTGGCCAGAGAAGGAAAACTCGACAGATACATAGCAGAGAAAGGAGAAGAGACCAGGAAGAGAAGGCGGGGAGATAACGAAGGTCGGGCCGAACAAACCCCGCGAACCCCTGAAAGACACGTTCACATGATAAATGGAGGTTTTACAGGCGGAGGAACATCCAGATCCTCGCGAAAAAGACACCTCAAAGAAGTCTATCATGTCCGAGAAGACAGCCCCCTGCCCGTGTTACCTACTATCTCATTTACCCGAGAAGATGCTCAAGGGATAATTCCCGGGCACGACGATCCAATGGTAGTCACCATTGTCCTAGCAAACGCCAACTTACATCGAACCCTGATTGACCAGGGAAGCTCAGCAGATATCCTGTTCAAAACGGCATTCGACAAGCTCGGACTTGAAGAAAAAGAACTAAAGGCCTATCCCACCGACCTATTTGGGCTAGGGGATACCCCGATCCATCCCTTAGGATACATCCCGCTACACACTACCTTTGGAAGAGGCGAGCAATCTAAAACATTAAGCATCGACTACATTATAGTCGACGTCACTTCGGCATACAATGCCCTCATTGGGCGACCAACCCTAAACAGACTGGCAGCTATAGTCTCGACCCCACACCTCTGTATGAAGTTCCCTACCGCGAAAGGAATCGCTACCCTAAAAGGCGACCAAAAACTTGCGCGGCGATGCTACAACGAAAGCCTGAGCCTAAAAGGGAAGGAGGTCAACACGATAGAACTCGGACGAGTGCAGTCCCGAGAAGATCTTCGACCACAACCAGAGGGAAAGACCGAAAAGGTCCAGATTGGGAACACACCTGAAAAAATAACAAACATAGGAGCGAACCTCAAAACGGGCCTAAAAGAGGAACTCATCACCCTCTTAAAGGAGAATTCCGACCTCTTCGCCTGGAAAGCCTCCGACATGCCAGGCATAAGCCCCGACCTGATGTGCCACAAGCTATCAGTTTACACGGGATCCCGACCTGTCCAACAAAGACGCCGGAAGCTCGGTCCCGAGCGCATGCAAGCGATAGAAGAACAAGTACAGGCACTACTAGATGCAGGGTTCATTAGAGAAGTAAAATACCCCCTATGGCTTGCGAACGTGGTCCTGGTAAAAAAGCCCAACGGAAAATGGAGGATGTGCGTCGATTACACAGACCTCAACAAAGCCTGCCCCAAAGACCCATATCCACTACCAAACATCGACGCCTTAGTAGACGCAGCCTCAGGCTACAGATATCTCTCCTTCATGGACGCATACTCGAGATACAATCAAATCCCGATGTACGGACCCGACCAAGAAAAGACCTCGTTCATAACCCCAAGGGCAAACTACTGCTACGTAGTAATGCCCTTCGGGCTGAAGAACGCAGGGGCAACCTACCAGAGGCTAATGAACAGAGTGTTCTCAGAGCACATCGGACTACAGCTAGAGGTGTACGTCGACGACATGCTGGTAAAGACACAAGAAGACAGAAACTTGCTGACCGACCTCGCCAGTGTCTTCGACACCCTCAGAAAACACAACATGAGACTTAACCCGACAAAGTGCACCTTCACCGCAGAAGCCGGAAAGTTCTTAGGTTTCATGCTGACTCAAAGGGGCATCGAAGCGAACCCGGACAAATGTCAAGCAATACTCAATATGAAGAGCCCGACGTGTGTCAAAGAAGTACAACAACTGAATGGAAGGCTAGCCGCCCTATCAAGATTCTTGGCAGGATCAGCGATAAAATCACCACCTCTCTACTCGCTCCTAAAGAAAG
Organism: Arachis stenosperma; assembly: GCF_014773155.1. Classification (NCBI taxonomy): domain Eukaryota; kingdom Viridiplantae; phylum Streptophyta; class Magnoliopsida; order Fabales; family Fabaceae; genus Arachis; species Arachis stenosperma. The sequence continues at coordinate 37,125,514 of NC_080386.1, forward strand.
GGAAACCCTTCTCATGGACCCCGGAGTGCGAAAAAGCCTTCCAAGAATTCAAGGAATTCCTAGGGCAGCCACCAATCCTAACCCGACCTTTAAAAGGAGAAGAACTCGTACTATACCTCTCGGTTGGAAATCGAGCAGTCGCCTCAGCATTAATACGCGAAAATAACCGAGGACAACGCCCCATATACTTTGTAAGCAAGGCACTACAAGGGGCCGAATTAAATTATCAGAAGATAGAAAAATTCGCCTACGCCCTAGTGTTCACAGCTCGGAGGCTCCGTCCCTACTTTCAAGCCCACACCATCAAAGTCCGGACAAACCAACCCATGAGACACATCCTGCAAAAAACGGACCTGGCAGGACGAATACTACAATGGGCGGTAGAACTGTCCGAGTTCGACCTCCACTATGAAGCCCGGACTGCCATAAAATCTCAGTATCTAGCCGACTTCATCGCGGAATACACTGAGACCCCTGGAACCCCACTCTCATGGAACCTATATGTCGACGGGTCCTCAAACAAAACAGGAAGCGGAGCCGGGGTTATACTCGAAAGCGACCAAGGAACGCGGATAGAACTATCCCTAAAATTCGAGTTCCAGGCTTCGAACAACCAAGCCGAATACGAGGCCCTACTAGCAGGTCTAAAGCTAGCCGAAGAGGTCGGAGCCCAGAGAATCACGATCTTCAGCGACTCCCAGGTCGTCACGTCACAAGTAAATGGAAGCTACCAGGCCAAAGATCCAACTATGAAAAAATACCTGGACCAAACACAGGCACAATTACGCCACTTTTCAGAAATACAGATCCAGCACATACCTCGGGAACAAAACGCCCGGGCAGACGCCCTCTCAAAACTCGCCAGCACCAAGCCCGGAGGTAACAACAGAAGTCTCCTCCAGGAAACCTTACAATCTCCCTCCGTGATAAGAGAAGAAGAAACGCTAAATATATCCAACCAACCGCAAGGATGGATGACCCCCATACTCAACTACCTGAAGTCGAGAACTCTCCCCACCGAAAGAAAGGAAGCTAAAAGACTCACGAAAGACGCCCAGAATTATACACTAATTCACGACGTATTATACAGAAGAGGATTCTCAAACCCCCTCCTTAGGTGCGTCCCGACCTCAGAAACAAAGAGCGTCCTCGAAGAAGTCCACGGAGGCATGTGTGGGAACCATCTCGGAGCTCGGGCATTATCCAAGAAAGTAGTCCGAGCCGGATTCTACTGGCCAACCTTGCAAAGAGACGCAACGGAATTTGTGAAAATATGCCCCCCTGCCAAAAACACGCCAATTTTCACAAGGCACCACCCGAAGACCTTATCAGCATCACCGCACCATGGCCCTTCGCAAAATGGGGACTTGACCTACTCGGCCCGTTTCCCCAAGGACCGGGGCAAGTCAAATACCTCATAGTAGGGGTCGACTACTTCACAAAGTGGATCGAAGCTGAACCCTTAGCCACCATTACGGCCCAGAAAAGTCGCAAATTCCTATACAAAAATATTGTCACAAGGTCCGGAGTCCCCTACTCCATCACAACAGACAATGGAACACAGTTCACGGACACAAGTTTTCAGAACTTGGTGGCCGAACTAAAAATCAAACAGCAATTCACCTCAGTCGAGCACCCACAAGCCAATGGACAAGCAGAGGCTGCAAATAAAGTCATCTTGGCCGGGTTAAAACGGAGACTCCAAGAGTCCAAAGGGGCATGGGCCGAAGAGCTCCCCCAGGTACTATGGGCATATCGGACAACTCCACACTCTACAACGGGAGAATCGCCATTCCGACTAGCTTATGGGATGGAGGCAATGATTCCTATCGAAATAGAGGAAGGGTCACCTAGAACCATCTTCTACAACGAAAAGGGTAACCCACAGGCACAAAGGGAAGAACTCGACCTCCTCCCCGAGGTCCGAGAAAGAGCTCGGATCCGAGAAGAAGCCTTAAAACGGCGAACGGCCCTCAGATACAATCAGAAAGTAATAAAGCGAAGCTTCTCCATTCACGACCTAATTCTAATCCGAAATGACATCGGAACACAAAAGTCGGGAGAAGGAAAGTTAGCTGCAAATTGGAAAGGACCCTACAAGGTAACAGAAGTCTTAGGGACAGGCTATTACAAGGTATCCGACCTAGAAGGCAATGAGCTGCCCAGGACCTGACACGCCTGTAATCTAAGACGGTACTACAGCTAGAAAAATTTAACCCGAGGTGTACTCTTTTTCCCTACAAGGGTTTTTTAATGAGACACCCGGTTAAGTAAGACACCCAACCTAGTCAAGGGTAAACACTCTGTAAATAATCTTTCTTTTTTAATACTAATCAAATTTTTCTATCTTCTTTTTTTTTTCTTCCTCATGATGAAACAAATCCTAGAAAGTACCCCACCAAGGCGCATTAATTTATGCTCGGCAAAACGCAAAAAATCATTTGCCAAAAAGACCACACAAGGTCGGCAAAGATAAAGCGACGAGGTTCAAATTAATGTGAGAAGTTATAAACGCAACTCTGAAAAGGCTCAAAAAAGCCAAATAAAAAGAGATTACAAAAATAACTTAAAAGGCCGACCAACGACAAGGTCGGACCCAACAAAGGGAGGTACTCGAACGCCCGAGGTCCGAGAAAAAGCCCGGACCCAAGAAAGAAGCCCTAAAACGGCGAAAGCCAAGATTTCGAAAACGCTTACTAAAAAGTTGCTATACAAAACAACTAAAAAGTACAAGCGAAAAAACGAAATCAAAAGAAAGGGTAAAGCAAAAGTTTCAAGCGCTAGCTAAAAAGTTGTTAACCAAAAACAACTAAAAAGCATAAAAGCGGAACAAAGGGTCAAAACGCGAAACACCACATAATAAGCTAAAAAGTTACTACAAGTAGCTAAAAGCAGAAAGGCGTCCAAAGCGTTTACAGAAAACATCCAAAAAACAAAAAGAGCCCACAGGCCGGGCAAAAATCAAAGATTACAGAGGATCAAGGTCCTTTCCGGACTCCACATCAACAGAAGGCTGCGGAGGAAACATAGAAATCGGGACTGCATCGACAGCACCGTCATCCCGGTTTGAAACCTCCACACTAGATCCATCCCCGGCCAAAGATGAAGTCGGGTTCACAACCGGAACTTTGGGGTCGGACACCGGAACCTCATCCTCGTTGGGAGCAGGGACAATCTTTCCCTCCACAATAACATTATCCGTACTAAATAAGCTCAGATCCAGATCAGGAGCAAGAGCCCGGACCTGAGCCTTCAGATTTTTAAACATAGCATCCATACCCTTGGCCACATGACCTTCTAGCTCGTAAAAATCATCCTGAGCAGACTGCAACCTCTCCTTTGTCTCCACAAGCTCGGCGTATATCCGAGTATAATTCTCCGTCGCCGCCTTCGCCATCTCCTGAGATGCTTTCGCTGCCGCCACCGCCGCGGTAGCTTTAGCTTTCTCTTTCTCCAAAGAGGCCTCCAGCTCAGTAATCCTAGCAGCCTTCAGCTCACTAATCTTCTCGAACTCGGACTGAGCCTTCTCAAGTCGGGAGCTGGTCGCGCCAATGGGGGATTTCTTGAACTCCCGGGCAATAGCAGCATGAAGACTGGCCATCCGGACACAGCTCCGCGCCATATACTGAAAATGGTGCTCCATAGACACATCATCAGTAGAAATAAAAGTCTGAGGGAGAATATGCTGTTCAATCCAACCAAGAGCATCGAAATCCTTATCGTTAAAACCCGCAAGCTCTTGAGAGGTCTTCTGCTTCTTGGGAGGAGGACCCGAGAACGGAGGAGGAGAAGAGGTAGCGGGCCCAGAGGTCGGAGGATCTTGATTTATAGCTCGGAACTGGGGATTCGGAATAGTCTTTGACCGAGTAGTGACACCCACAGTAGTCTTTTCCGGAGAAGATCGGGCAGAAGCCCCCCCAGCCTCAATATTCCGAGCGGCCACAGACTTCTTCGTCCGACGAAGGTACTTCATGGAATCCGCCTGAGAAGACATCTCTGCAGAAATAAAAGAAAAGGATTACCACAACAGAAATTCCACCAAAACAAGCAAAGCCAAAAATACTAAAAAAAGATGAATCTCGGAGAGGTCGGGAACTACCTAACTCGGAACGGAGAAGGCTTGGATCTCCCAACATTTTCTTTGTGTCCAAGTGAGGTGCCCGACCCCATAAACTGCTCACCACACCCACAAAAGCCTGCTCAACCTCATCTAGACTCTCAAAGGTATACTTAACAGACACTACATTCTCCTGCCAATAAAGAGGAAAGGAAGGCTCCCCACTCTCATCTAGAAAGAAAGGTCGGGCGTCTCCAGTAGCCCGGACCTTGAAATAAAAGTTCTTAAAATCATGAAAGGACTCATCATAAAGGGTACAAAACTTCCTTCCCTGGTTAGCCCTAAAAGAGACCCAAGATACCTTCCCTCCACCCGACCCCGGCTTCGTCAACACAAACAAGTAGGAAAAAAGAGAAATAGAGGGAGCGACGCCGAAAAACTGACACAAAAGTTGAAACAGCTTTAAGAACGCCCAAGAATTCGGATGGAGCTGCGTAGGGGCAAGGTTACAAGACCATAACACCTCGGACTCCAGGTCGGTAAAAGGAAGTCGGACACTCAGCTTAGAGAAAAAACAATCATAAGCATAAAAGAAGAGCTTCTCGGAACTATCTAGGGGCGGGAAGCACACTCTCTCCTCAGAATCCGGGGCTACTAGTTCATAATCCTTCTCAGACTCTCTATTTTCACATATGCTACAGTGCCTACGGAACCTAGCTAAATACTCAGAATCTACCACAGAAGGGACTTTTAGAGGAAGAGGGTCTACCCAACCAAGACCACTTGGAATCTTGGTCGACATCGCTTGAAGAACCTTTCGAGACATAAAACTCTTACCTACAAAGAAGAATACAACAGCAAGCAAAAATCACATAAAAGCAGACAGCAAAAACCCATTCAGCAAAACAAGGAACAAAATACCAGAGAACGAAAAAGAGCCCCCCCCATATGCAAACAACAAGCAATGGCGGCACCTCTTTTTGGGGCAACCCAGGCATAAAGAAAAAAGAAACAAACAAGAGCCACACAAAGAACAGAAGCATATGATCACAAGAAAAGAGAAACATAGGAACAAACCTGGAAGAAAGAAAACGAAGGCGAAGAGCTCCGAAGCAAGGAGAACGAAACGGCGGCGCAGAGGAAACCCCGGAAAGACACACGGAAAGATTCGGGAAAGAAGAAACTAAGAGAGAGAAGAAGCAGTGCTCGAAAAAGGAGACGGCGAAACTTAGAAAAAAAAGGAAGGAACAGAATAAACGAAGAAAAAGGAAGGGAGCAAATAAATAATGCCTTCACAGAGCCCGAACGGAAATCGAGGAGAAACGGTAAAAAGCAATAAATGCAGGAACGGCCATTTTTGAATTTTGAAAAACCACTATGCCCGAGCTCGACCTCCAAAAAAAAAAAGGACGAACTCGGGCAGGGGCACTGTTCATACCCTGACCGGGCTCCTCCAACTCGGCAAATCTATGAAAAGTCCGACCTCGTCCTAAGGCCCACGCCTAGAGGTCGGACCTCGGACAACAAAGCAAGGAAGGCCCATCAAAAGGAACGCAGCCCAAAACCTAAAGGCCGAAAAGGCCTAGCAAAGGCGGTTCCACAAAGATAGGGATAAAACTCCCGAAAGATAAGATAAGATAAGAATATCTTATCCAGGGAAGATCACGGCCAAACTACTATAAATACACTGGAACACCCAGGTATGAGACACATTCCACATTCTACACATATCTGCTTGGACCCATGCTAACTTAAGCATCGGAGTGTCATTGCAGGTACAACCACCAACCACTCTACATATCAAGCTCGGGTCCCTGACCCCCACCTCGGGCCTCTCCAGACGACCGAGCTATACGTTTCAGGTAACCCTCGGAACAGTGGGTATGAAAATGAAATACAAACAAGAGGCATCTTTTAAGCCCCCGAAACACCAACTGGGCAGCAAGTGCAACATTAGCCACAATAACTTTAGCACTAACGCCAGACTTGTAGCATTAGTGTGGCTAACTTTAGCACTAACTTTAGCACCTGGACCTCAACTTGACTCTCTTCTCTCTAAAGTCCACTTCAAAGCTCAAGCAAGCAAGCCCACAATTGTCAACCAATCAAGACCACAAGAAGCATCTAGAATATGAATTTTCATTTAATTGTAATTTGCTTTTAATTTTATTTTGTAATTTAGGAGAGCCTATATAAAAGCCTTAGTCTTTACATTGACAGCATTCGGAGAATTAGGGGATTAAAGAAGGGTCTTCGGACTCCCTCCCCTCACACACTTTTCCTTTTCTTTCTTTGTACTTTTCCTTTATGAAATTTGAAGTTTTATTTTCAGTTTTAATCTTTATCTTTACTTTTCTGCACTTTCTTTCTTTTCTATTTTTTGTTAGAGCAATGACCAACTAACACTTTTCATTGGGTTAGAGAGCTCTATTGTGATTCAACGGATCATTTGTAGTTCTTATTCTTCTTCTTCTTTCCTTTCTCTTGATTTTACTAGAAAGCTTTCAATCTTCATCCAATTGGGTAGTTATCTTGGAAAAGAAGCTATTCATACTTGGATCTCTTCTGAACCTTGAAAGAGGAATGAAGAGATCATGCTAGAAATGCTTTCTCATGCTGGACCAAATTGGGTTTGTATGGATATGTGACTATAATCCTACCAACACTTGATTTGGGAAATGCATGTGGTATAATCAGTGACCATAGTTCATCTCTTCTCATGAGCAATTGACCAAGGAATTGGCTATTGATCAAGATTTGAGAGATTGAATTACAAGGAATTGTAATTCGATCACTTAAGATTGCCAAGGAGATCAATGAATACATTGATTGAGGAAGAGATGAGAATGAACTTGATCCGAAGGATTGCAATATCTCTTGATCCCAATGTTCATTTTATTTTTAGTTCTTACATTTACTTTTCTTGCCATTTTACTTTTCTGCACTTTATTGCTTTCTTTACTTTTCTGTCAATTTACATTTCCTGCTGCTCATCACTCCAATCTGATTCGTCTAACTAGGATAATCAATTAACCATTGATTGCTTAATCCTTTAATCTCTGTGGGATTCGACCTCACTCTTTTGTGAGTTATTACTTGACGACAATTCGGTACACTTGCCGAAGGAAATTTGTTGAGAGACAGGTTTCCATGTGCATCAGAGAAGAATTCGAAAAATAAATAAAATAAAAATAAAAATTAAAGTTAAATTTGAAAATTAAAAATTGAAATTAAGTTAAAATTTAAAACAATTAGTCAATTAAAATTGAATTTTGAAAAGAGGGAAGGGATTTTCGAAATTAGAGAGAGAAAATTAGTTAGGTAGTTTTGAAAAAGATAAGAATCAAACAAAAAATTAATTGAAAAAGATTTGAAAATTAATTTTGAAAAGATAAGAAGTTAGAAAAGATTTTGAAATTGATTTTGAAAAAGATATGATTGAAATTTATTTTGAAAAAGATTTGAAAAAGAAACTTTAAAGAGATTTGATTTTGAAAACTAAAGTTGATTACTTGACTAACAAAAAACAAAAAGATGTGATTTTAAAATTTAAAGATTGAACCTTTCTTACTAGGCAAGTAACAAACTTAAAATTTTTGAATCAATCACATTAATTGTTAGTGAAGATTTTGAATTTATGAAATGAAATTAAGAAAAATATTTTGAAAATAAATTTTGAAATTTTCGAAAATATGAAAGAAAAATGAAAAAGATTTGATTTTTGAAAAAGATTTGAAAGAGATAGGATTTTTAAATTGAAAATTTGATTTGACTCATAAGAAACAACTAAATTTTAAAAAGTTTTGAAAAAGTCAACTCAATTTTTCGAAAATTTATGAGAGAATAAAGGAAAGATATATTTTTTATTTTTGAATTTTTAATGAAGAAAGAGAAAAACAATAAAAAGACTCACATTATAAAAATTATGAATCAAAACACACAATGCATGCAAGAATGCTTTGAATGTCAAGATGAACAACAAGAGCCCTTTGAAGATCAAGATGAACGTCAAGACTTATTTTTGAAAATTTTCAAGAAAAGAAAAACATGCAAGACACCAAACTTAAAAATTATCAAACTTTAGATACTAACAAATTGAAAATGCATATGAAAAACTAGAAAAGACACAAAACAAGAAAATATGAAGATCAAACAAGAAAACTGGCCAAGAACAACTTGAAGATTTTGAAGAATGCAAAGCATGAAATTTTCGAAAATAATTTTTAGAAAATTAAAAAGATGCAATTGACACCAAACTTAAAACTTGACTCTAGACTCAAACAAGAAACACAAAATATTTTTGGTTTTATGATTTTATTAAATTTTTTTTATTTTTCGAAAATAAGAAATAAAAAGCTTAAAATTAAAATAAAATTACCTAATCTGAGCAACAAGATGAACTGTCAGTTGTCCAAACTCGAACAATCCCCGGCAACGGTGCCAAAAACTTGGTGCACGAAATCGTGATCGTTCATTCCTTGGTAACGATGCTGAAAACTCAATATGCGCATTTATAATCTTAATTCTTTGTCACAACTTTGCACAACTAACCAGCAAGTGCACTGGGTCGTCCAAGTAATAAACCTTACGTGAGTAAGAGTCGATCCCACGGAGATTGTCGGTATGAAGCAAGCTATGGTCATCTTGTAAATCTCAGTCAGGCGGATTCAAATGTTTATGGTGAATTGATAATTAAAATAGAAATAAAATATAAAATAGGATAGAGGTACTTATGTAATTTATTGGTGAGAATTTCAGATAAGCGTGTAGAGATGCTTTGTCCCTTCCGTCTCTCTGCTTTCCTACTATCTTCATCCAATCCTTCTTACTCCTTTCCATGGCAAGCTGTATGTTGGGCATCACCATTGTCAATGGCTACATCCCATCCTCTCAGTGAAAATGGTCCAAATGCTCTGTCACAGCACGACTAATCATCTGTCAGTTCTCGATCATGCTGGAATAGGATTCAGTAATCTTTTTGCGTCTGTCACTACGCCCAGCACTCGCGAGTTTGAAGCTCGTCACAGTCATTCAATCCCTGAATCCTACTCAGAATACCACAGACAAGGTTTGGACTTTCCGGATTCTCAAGAATGGTCGCCAATAATTCTAGCTTATACCACGAAGATTCTGGTTAAGGAATCCAAGAGATACGCATTCAAGCTTTATTTACATGTAGAATGGAAGTGGTTGTCAGGCACGCGTTCATAAGTGAGAATGATGATGAGCGTCACATAATCATCACATTCATGAAGTTCTTGTGTGCGAATGAATATCTTAGAACAAGAATAAACTGAATTGAATAGAAAATAGTAGTAATTGCATTAATACTCGAGGTACAGCAGAGCTCCACACCTTAATCTATGGTGTGTAGAAACTCTACCGTTGAAAATACATATGTAAAAGTAGGGTAGATGATGAGCGGATAATTTATATGCTTTTTGGCATTGTTTTTAGTATGATTTAATTAGTTTTTAATATATTTTTATTAGTTTTTAATTAAAAATCATAGTTCTGGACTTTACTATGAGTTTGTGTATTTTCCTGTGATTTCAGATAATTTCTGGCTGAAATTGAGGGACCTGAGCAAAAATCTGATTCAGAGGCTGACAAAGGACTGCTGATGCTGTTGGATTCTGACCTCCCTGCACTCGAAATAGATTTTCTAGAGCTACAGAACTCCAAATGGCACATTCTTAATTGCGTTGGAAAGTAGACATCCAGGGCTTTCCAGAAATGTATAATAGTTCATACTTTGCCCGAGTTTAGACAACGCAAACTGGCGTTCAACGCCAGCTCTCTGCCCAATTCTGGAGTCAAACGCCAGAAACATGTTGCAAAGCAGAGTTAAACGCCAAAACTAGCACCAAAGCTGGTGTTTAACTCCAAGAAAAGTCTCTACATGTTTAAAGCTCAAAGCTCAGCCTAAGCACACACCAAGTGGGCCCCAGAAGTGGATTTCTACATCATTTACTTATTTCTGTAACCCTAGTAACTAGTTTAGTATAAATAGAACTTTTTTCTATTGTACTGGCATCTTTGGATTATCTTCGGATCATCTCTGGATGTTTAGTTCTTAGATCATGGAGGCTGGCCATTCGGCCATGCCTAGACCTTGTTCTTATGTATTTTCAACGGTGGAGTTTCTACACACCATAGATTAAGGTGTGGAGCTCTGCTGTACCTCGAGTATTAATGTAATTACTACTATTTTCTATTCAATTCAAGCTTATTCCTATTCTAGGATATTCATTCGCATTCAAGAACATGATGAATGTGATGATTATGTGCCGCTCATCACCATTCTCACCTATGAATGCGTGCCTGACAACCACTTCCGTTCTACATACAAACAAGGCTTGAATGTGTATCTCTTAGCCTCCTGATCGTGAGATCAGAGTCTTTGTGGTATAAGTTAGAACCCATGGACGACCATTCCCGAGATCCAGAAAGTCTAAACCTTGTATGTGGTATTCCGAGTAGGATCTGGGAAGGGATGGCTGTGACGAGCTTCAAACTCGCGAGTGCTGGGGGTAGTGACAGATGCAAAAGGATTACTGAATCCTATTCCAGTATGATCGAGAACCGACAGATGATTAGCCGTGCTGTGACAGAGCATTTGGACCATTTTCACTGAGAGGACGGGATGTAGCCATTGACAACGGTGATGCCCAACATACAGCTTGCCATGGAAAGGAGTAAGAAGGATTGGATGAAGACAGTAGGAAAGCAGAGAGACAAAAGGGACAAAGCATCTCCATACGCTTATCTGAAATTCTCACCAATGAATTACATAAGTATCTCTATCCTATTTTATATTTTATTTATATTTTAATTATTAATTCCCCATAACCATTTGAATCCGCCTGACTGAGATTTACAAGATGACCATAGCTTGCTTCATACTGACAATCTCCGTGGGATCGATCCTTACTCACGTAAGATTTATTACTTGGACGATCCAGTGCACTTGCTGGTTAGTTGTGCGAAGTTGTGACAAAGAATTAAAATTATAAACGCGCATATTGAGTTTTCAGCGCCGTTCCCAAGTGGATGAACCATCATGATATCCGCGCACCAGTAGACATGGCCGAGTGGAGAGCCTCCCATGGAGGTCTCAGAACATCAAAGTTACATAATGTGCTCCCGAGATGTAAATACAATAGTAAAAAGTTCTATCTATGCTAAACTAGTTACTAGGGTTTACAGAGATGAGTAAATGATGCAGCCACTTTCGGGCCCACTTGGTATGTGCTTGGGCTGAGCATTGAAGCTTTCACGTATAGAGGTCTTCTTTGGAGTTGAACGCCAGTTTGTAACTTGTTTCTGGCGTTTAACTCTGCTTTGCAGCTTGTTTCTGGCATTTAACTCCAGAATTGGGCAGAAAGCTGGCGTTCAACGCCAGTTTGCGTCATCTAAACTCGGGCAAAGCATGAACTATTATATATTGCTGGAAAGCCCTGGATGTCTACTTTCTAACGAAATTGAGAGAACGCCATTTGGACTTTTGTAGCTCTAGAAAATCCATTTCGAGTGCAGGGAGGTCAGAATCCAACAGCATCAGCAGTCCTTTGTCAGCCTCTGAATCAGATCTTTGCTCAGGTCCCTCAATTTCAGCCAGAAATTACCTGAAATCACAGAAAAACACACAAACTCATAGTAAAGTCCAGAAATGTGATTTTTAATTAAAAACTAATAAAAATATAATAAAAACTAACTAGATCATACTAAAAACATACTAAAAACATACTAAAAACAATGGCGAAAAGCGTATAAATTATCCGCTCATCAATAGATTATATCGTGGTCGATGTGAGTACAGCCTACAACGCTCTGATTGGTCGGGCAATGCTAAATCAGCTCGGTGCAGTTGTCTTGACTCCACATCTATTTATGAAGTTCCCAACCACAGAAGGGATCGCCACGATAAGAGCATACCAGAAGACAGCGCGCCGCTATTATAACGAAAGTCTGAACTTCAGAGGCAAAGGAGAAGAAATCCACAGCATCGAACTCGGGCGAGTTCGAGGGTGGGAAGAACTTCGTCCACAACCTGAAGGCGAGATAGAGAAAGTCCAGATCGGATATATCCCAGATAAAACGACCAACATTAGTACAATTCTAAGAAGAGACGTAAAAGAGTCCCTCATACAGTTCTTAAGAGATAATGTCGACCTCTTCGCATGGAAGGCCGCAGATATGCTGGGCATAGACCCCAAGCTAATGTGCCACAAGCTGGCAGTACATCCAGGATCTCGGCCAGTACAGTAGAGACATAGAAAGCTCGGGCCAGAATGATCCCAAGCTGTGGAAGAGTAGGTACAAGCTCTACTAGAGGCAAGATTCATAAGAGAAGTCAAGTACCCACTATCACTAGCCAACATCGTTTTGGTTAAAAAATCAAATGGAAAGTGGCGGATGTGTACTGACTACACCGATCTCAACAAAGCTTGCTCAAAAGATCCTTATCCACTCCCATGTATCAACACTCTGGTAGATGCCTCCTCCGGGTACAAATACCTCTCGTTTATGGATGCCTATTCGGGATACAATCAAATCCCAATGTACCCACCTGATCAAGAAAAAACCTCATTCTTAACCCAAAAAGCAAACTAATGCTACATCGTCATGCCATTTGGACTCAAGAACGCAAGAGCCACTTACCAAAGATTAATGAATAAAGTCTTCACAGACCACATCAGGAAAGTCATGGAAGTTTACGTGGACGATATGTTAGTAAAGACACAAAGCGAGGAGTCATTACTGTCCAACCTCACCCAAGTATTCGACACTATAAGAAAGCATGGCATGCGACTTAACCCTGCAAAATGCACCTTTATAGTAGAAGCGGCAAATTCTTAGGTTTCATGCTCTCACAAAGAGGAATTGAGGCAAATCCGGATAAATGCCGGGCTATACTCCACATGAAGAGTCCGACCTGTGTCAAAGAAGTACAACAACTCAATGGAAGATTGGCGGCCTTGTCTAGATTTCTAGCTGGATCAGCAATAAGATCTCTCCCCTTCTACGCCACTCTAAGGAAGGGAAAGAGGTTTGAATGGACAATAAAGTGCAAACAGGCTTTCCAGGATTTTAAAAGGTTCTTGGGACAACCACCTATTCTAACTCGGCCACGGGAAGGAGAACCACTTGTATATTGTACCTCGCAGTAGGAAATCGGGCAGTAGCCTCAACACTGGTCAGAGAGGACGAAAGTGGACAACAACCTATATCCTTCACCAGCAAAGCACTACAAGGGTCCGAACTGAACTACCAAAAAATAAAAAAATTCGCCTATGCTCTAATATTAACATCTCGACAACTCCGCCTATATTTTCAAGCCCACATCATCAGTGTTCAGACCAACCAGCCCATAAAAGGCATTTTACAGAAAACAGATTTAGTAGGAAGAATCTTACAGTGGGCAGTCGAGTTATCCGAATTTGACCTTCAATATGAAGCTCGGACAGCCATCAAATCACAGTATCTGGCCGAGGTCATTGCAGAGTTTACTGACACCCCGAAAATCCCCACAGAATGGAATCTCTACGTAGATGGCTCCTCAAACAAAATCGGAAGTGGCACAAGTATGATAATAGAAAGCAACCAGGGAACCCAAATTGAACTTTCCCTCAAATTCAGGTTCCCTGCTTCAAACAACCAAGCTGAATATGAGGCATTACTAGTTGGTTTAAAGCTGGCTAAGGAGGTCGGAGCTCAAAAACTTGTCATCTTCAGCGACTCACAAGTAGTCACCTTACAAATAGCAGGAAGCTACCAAGCCAAGGATCTGACCATGAAAAAGTACTTGGATAAAACCAACGAACAGCTCGGACAACTCAGAGAATACAAGGTCTGCCACATACCTCGGGAAAAGAATGCTTGAGCTGATGCACTCTCGAAACTAGCCAGGACCAAACCAGGGGGCAATAATAGAAGCCTCATCCAGGTAACACTACAGAACCCGTCAATCTCGGAAGAAGAAAAGGTCCTAGCCATAACAGGTCTGGATCAAGGATGGATGACTCCCATAATTAGCTACCTCAAATCTGATATACTCCCTACAGATAAAAAAGAGGAAAAGAGGTTAAAGCGGGAGGCACAGTATCACACCATCATTAACAACATCCTATACAATAGGGGGATTTCGACACCCCTACAAAAATGTGTACCAACCTCTAACACAAAAGAGGTCTTGGAGGAGATTGATAAACCCATATTTTATGATATATTTTGTGCCCAATTTGAGTGGTTTATTCAATTCTTCACTTACTTATTCATGTTAATTGCATGGTTTTACTTTTCCTTCCTTATTATATAATTTATGTGAAAAACATGTTTCCTATGCTTTAAAATTAATTATTTTAATTGCCTTTATTTACATTCGATATGGTGATTAGTGTGTTGAGTAGTTTCAGATCTTCTATGGCAGGAATGACTTAGAGGATGGAAAAGGAAACATACAGAAATGTAAGGAAAGTGCAAAACGGTGTTTTGGAGAAACTGGCATCCACGCGATTGCATGGATGACGCGACCGCGTGCCAAGAGCGAAGAAGCAGCGATGCAGCCGCATGACTGACGCGACCGCGCGCCTTGAGCGAATCGCATACGACGCAGACGCATGACTGACGCGACCACGTGACATGGAAAACTCCAGATGACGCGACCGCATGACCCACGCAGCCGCGTGACAGAGGCCACGCACCAGAAATTACAGAAAATGCTCCCAGCGATTTTTGAAGCCCTTTTGGCCCAAATCCAAGTACAGAAAGCACAAATTAGAGGCTATAAAGTGGGGGAATGCATCCATTCTTAATTAGGCTCTCACAATTAGTCACTTTCCATGATTTTGATTTAGTTTTGAGAGAGGCTCTCTCCTCTCTCTTAGGATTAGGATTTAGGATTTCTCTTAGTTTTAGGATTGCTTCTCAATCCCAGGTTCAATGTTCTTTTTATTTATTTTCTTAATTTAATTTATGAATATCCATATTAGATTTGATTTCTTTAGTTAATGCAATTCAAGGTATTTTCGGATTTAATTTTGCTTTGCTTTATTTATATGAATGCTTTTAATTTAATTTAGATATTTTCCCTTTTGGTCTTGGTTAAGAAATTAGTAACTCAGGAGTTATCTTAACTCAACGTAGTTGATAATTGTTATCTTTGATAATTGAATTGAACTTTAATAATCCCAATCTTTTCTTAGGAATTAACTCGGATTTGAAGAGCAAACTAATTAGCCACATGACCTTCCTCTGCTTTAAGTAAAGATTAACTAAGTGGAATCAAGAGTCAATTTTCATTATTATTGTTGATAAGGATAACTAGGCTAGGACTTCCAATTTCTCATACCTTGCAAAAAGTTTGCTTTATAGTTATTTATTTAATTTAATTGCAATTTAAACTACTTGCTCCCTATTCTCAAAACCCCAATTAACAATCTTCATAACCAATAATAAGAACATACCTCCCTGCAATTCCTTGAGAAGATGACCCGAGGTTTAAATACTTCGGTTATCAATTTATTTAGGGGTTTGTTACTTGTGACAACCAAAATGTTTGTAAGAAATGTTGATCGGTTGGTTTAGTAACTATACTTACAACGAGAGTTTACTATAACTTCTAAACCATCAATCTTTCGCTTCTTCAAAATGGCGCCGTTGCCGGGGAATTGCAAACGTGTGCCTTATTATTGGTTATTGTAAATATTTAAAAAAAAATTCTTATCATTCTAATTTTTTTTAAAAAAAATCATATCTTTTTCAAAATCTTTTCTTATCCTTTTTCCAAAATTATATCTTTTTCAAAATATTTTATTTTTATTAGTTTTATTTTTATTTTCTCCTACTACTATGAACTCTCACCCCTTTGGCTATGAGTCTGGTTACAATTATGTTGCAGGAAGAAGAAATTACAATGAGAACAGGCATTAAGGTTGGAACAATCAAAGATGGGAGGAGCCACAAGGATTTGATCAACCCTCATGGCAACAACCACCTCCAATGGACTATCAACAACCACCACCATATGCCTATGAACCCTCTCCTCAACATGACTTTGTACCACCATACTCATAAGCCCCTTTCCGCCATTCACCTCCATATGACCCTAACCCTCAACCACTATACCAACCACCTTATGAGCCATATGAACCATATATAGAACCACCCCAATTCCAACCCAATTACTCCCAAGAACCACCACCTCAATATTTGTCATCTCCATATCCATCAATCCAAGAGCACTATGATCCTACTTATGATAGCCGAGCGCAGCAAGATTCAACGGATCATTTCA
Source organism: Arachis stenosperma (assembly GCF_014773155.1). Taxonomy (NCBI): domain Eukaryota; kingdom Viridiplantae; phylum Streptophyta; class Magnoliopsida; order Fabales; family Fabaceae; genus Arachis; species Arachis stenosperma. The sequence continues at coordinate 37,141,869 of NC_080386.1, forward strand.
CGGAAACATGTGCAAAACTTCAAGCAACCATTCACCAATTAAATCAAGCGATTGATCAATTAGCTTCCTGATGTTCAAACACTCAAGGAACCCCCATGGCTTAATGTGGACAATCTAATGAAGAACGTAGCATAAAGGAGATACTAGAAACTCCAGTGGACAGTACAGAGCATGACTTTGTACTGGAACAAGTGGAGGAAGCTGTAGTTACTGAAGAGGAAGAAGTGGTTGCAGACTTAGGAAATGCAGAACCTCCATGGGAAAGTCCAGTCATAGAACCCCCTTCCAAGATGTTTGAAATTGATGCTGAGGAGGGTGTACAACCTCCAAGGCATATCACAGTTGAAGACTTGGAAGAGGTTGATCAAGAGATGGAGATTCAAGAAGAAGAAGCACAACCTCCCATGCCCTTGGAAAGCAATGAAGAGGAGTGATGAGCGGATAATTTGTACGCTTTTTGGCATTGTTTTTAGTATGTTTTTAGTATGATTTAGTTAGCTTTTAGTATATTTTTATTAGTTTTTAGCTAAAATTCACTTTTCTGGACTTTACTATGAGTTTGTGTGTTTTTCTGTGATTTCAGGTATTTTCTGGCTGAAATTGAGGGTCCTGAGCAAAAATCTGATTCAGAGGCTGAAAAGGACTGCAGATGCTGTTGGATTCTGACCTCCCTGCACTCGAAGTGGATTTTCTGGAGCTACAGAAGCCCAATTGGCGCGCTCTCAACGGCATTGAAAAGTAGACATTCTGGGCTTTCCATCAATATATGATTGTCCATACTTTGCCCAAGATTTGATGGCCCAAACCGGCGTTCAAAGTCACCCTCAGGAATTTCAGCGTTTAACGCTGGAACTGGCATAAAACTTGGAGTTAAACGCCCAAACTGGCATGAAAGCTGGCGTTTAACTCCAGAAAAGGTCTCTACACTAAAATGTTTCATTGCTCAACCCAAGCACACACCAAGTGGGCCCGGAAGTGGATTTTTACGTCATTTACTCATTTCTGTATACCCTAGGCTACTAGTTTACTATTAATAGGATCTTTTGACATTGTATCTGTACCTCATGACACTTTACACGTTTTCTTTGTGTATCTTCCACGGCATGAATCTCTAAACCCCATGGTTGGGGGTGAGGAGCTCTGCTGTGTCTTGATGGATTAATGCAATTACTACTGTTTTTCATTCAATTATGCTTGCTTCCATTCCAAGATATTACTTGTTCTTAAACCGGATGAATGTGATGATCCGTGACACTCATCATCATTCTCAACTATGAACGTGTGCCTGACAACCACCTCCGTTCTACCTTAGATTAAGTAGATATCTCTTGGATTCCTTAACCGGAATCTTCGTGGTATAAGCTAGAACTGATGGCGGCATTCAAGAGAATCCGGAAGGTCTAAACCTTGTCTGTGGTATTCTGAGTAGGATTCAATGATTGAATGACTGTGACGAGCTTCAAACTCCTGAAGGCGGGGCGTTAGTGACAGACGCAAAAGAATCATTGGATTCTATTCCGGCCTGATTGAGAACCGACAGATGGATAGCCGTACCGTGACAGGGTGCGTTGAACATTTCCACTGAGAGGATGGGAGGTAGCCACTGACAACGGTGAAACCCTTGCATACAGCTTGCCATGGAAGGAGACAAGCGTGCTTGAAGAAGAAGACAGTAGGAAAGCAGAGATTCAGAAGACAGAGCATCTCCAAAACCTCAACCTATTCTCCATTACTGCAAAACAAGTAATCATTTCATGTTCTTTTGCTTTTCACAATCAATCTTGATAATTTCTGATATCCTGACTAAGATTTACAAGATAACCATAGCTTGCTTCAAGCCGATAATCTCCGTGGGATCGACCCTTACTCACGTAAGGTATTACTTGGACGACCCAGTGCACTTGCTGGTTAGTTGTGTGGAGTTGCAAAAGTGTGATTGCAATTTCGTGCACCAAGTTTTTGGCGCCGTTGCCGGGGATTGTTGAGTTTGGACAATTGACGGCTTATCTTGTTGCTTAGATTAGGACTGTTTTATTTTTGTTGGTTTAGAGTCTTTTAGTTGAGTCTAGTTTCATATTTTAAGTTTGGTGTCAATTGCATGCTTTTGTTTTTCTTTTAATTTTCGAATTTGCATGTTCTTAGTCCCTTTTTGATTCATAAAAATTCTAAGTTTGGTGTCCTCTTTGTGTTTTTCCCTTAAAAATTTTCGAAAATTAGTGTTTGATTTTCTAAAAATTTTTAAGTTTGGTGTCTTTTTGTTGTTTTTCTCTTTCCTCTTTTCAAAAATCAAATCTTTTCATAAAAATTTTTCAATCATATCTTTTTAATTGCTATTTTCAAAATCTTTTTAATTAACTAATTGATTCAGTTCTCAATTTGCTTTGATCTTTTTTTTTTTTGATTTTCGAATTTTCACTTTAATTTTCTTTTGTTTTATTTTATTTTTTTCGTTTAATTCAAAAAAAAAAACAAAATATATCTATTTGCAATCCATTATGGATCTAAGTGGGATTGATCAGTCCAAAAGGACTCTGGGGTCATATGCTAACCCCATTACAGCTGCATATGGGAGTAGCATATGTACACCTCCCATCAAAGCAAGCAGCTTTGAGCTAAATCCTCAACTCATTATCATAGTGCAGCAAAATTGCCAATATTCCGGTCTTCCACAGGAAGAACCTACTGAGTTTCTGGCACAGTTCTTACAAATTGCTGACACAGTACATGATAAAGAGGTAGATCAGGATGTCTACAGACTATTACTGTTTCCATTTGTTGTAAAAGATCAAGCTAAAAGGTGGTTGAATAACCAACCTACAGCAAGCATAAAGACATGGAAACAGTTGTCAGACAAATTCCTGAATCATTTTTACCCTCCAAAGAGGATGACACAGCTAAGGCTGGACATTCAAGGCTTTAAACAAGAGGATAATGAATCCCTTTACAATGCCTGGGAGAGGTATAGAGGTATGCTAAGGAAATGCCCCTCTGAAATGTTTTCAGAGTGGGTACAGTTAGACATCTTCTACTATGGGCTTACAGAAAAAGCTCAGATGTCTTTAGACCACTTAGCTGGTGGATCTATACACATGAGGAAGACAATTGAAGAAGCTCAAGAACTCATAGACACTGTTGCTAGAAACCAATATTTGTACTCTTGCAATGAGTTCTCTCTAAAAGAGGAAGTCATGGCAGTAGTCACTGACCCTAGTCCTCAAGAACAGATAATTGAGCTTAATCAACAATTGCTCCTGATGACAGAACAGTTAGCAGACTTTAAAGAGATGCTCCATGAAACTAAAGTTGCTAGCAAGAGCATAGAACTGCAGTTGAGTCAAGCAAAACAGCAAATATCTAAACAGATAACAGAGGAATGTCAAGCAGTTCAACTAAGGAGTGGGAAGACACTGAATAACACTGCTCAAAAGAACAAAAAGCCAAACAAGGAACAATTGACAGAGGATAACCAAACCACTGTTCAAAATCCCTCTGAGGACAGTAAGAGCCCAGAGAGGAATGTTATTGGCGTTCAAACGCCAGAAAGGGAAGGAAAGATGGCGTTAAACGCCCATTCCTTGCCCAGTTCTGGCGTTCAAACGCCAGAAAAGGGGGAAAAGTTGGCGTTAAACGCCCATTTTCCACCCAATCCTAGCGTTCATACGCCAAGGGAAGATCAGACACCTGAGAGTGCTGACAGTAATCCCTCTAACAAGGCTTCTTCAACCACTTCTGTAAGGAATAAACCTGCAGCGTCTAAGGTTGAAGAATATAAAGCCAAAATGCCTTATCCTCAGAAACTCCGCCAAGCGGAGCAGGATAAGCAATTTGCCCGCTTTGCAGACTATCTAAGGACTCTTGAAATAAAGATTCCGTTTGCAGAGGCACTTGAGCAAATACCTTCTTATGCTAAGTTCATGAAAGAAATCTTAAGTCATAAGAAGGATTGGAGAGAAACTGAAAAAGTGTTTCTCACTGAAGAATGCAGTGCAGTCATATTAAAGAGCTTACCAGAAAAGCTTCAAGATCCAGGAAGCTTTATGATACCATGCACATTAGAAGGTGCTTGCACCAAGACAGCCCTATGTGATCTTGGAGCAAGCATCAATCTAATACCTGCATCCACTATCAGAAAGCTTGGGTTGACTGGAGAAGTTAAACCAACCCGGATATGCCTCCAACTTGCTGATGGCTCCATTAAATATCCATCAGGCATAATAGAGGATATGATTGTCAAGGTTGAGCCATTCGCCTTTCCAACTGACTTTGTGGTGCTGGAAATGGAGGAGCACAAGAGTGCAACTCTCATTCTAGGAAGACCTTTCCTAGCAACTGGACGAACTCTCATTGATGTGCAAAAAGGGGAAGTAACCTTGAGAGTCAATGAGGATGAGTTCAAGTTGAATGCTATAAAAGCTATGCAGCATCCAGACACACCAAATGACTGCATGGGCGCTGACATTATTGACTCTCTGGTAGAAGAGATCAATATGGCTGAAAGCCTAGAATCAGAGCTTGAAGACATCTTCAAAGATGCTCAACCTGATCAAGAAGAACCAGAGGAAACAAAGGAATTTTCGAAAATTCCTCAGGAGGAGGATAAACCTCCCAAGCCTGAACTCAAACCACTACCACCATCCCTGAAGTATGTATTTCTGGGAGAGGGTGACACTTTTCCAGTGATTATAAGCTCTGCTTTAAATCCACAGGAAGAGGAAGCACTGATTCAAGTGCTAAGGACACACAAGACAGCTCTTGGGTGGTCCATAAGTGATCTTAAGGGCATTAGCCCAGCTAGATGCATGCACAAGATCCTATTGGAGGATAATGCCAAACCAGTGGTCCAACCACAGAGGAGGCTAAATCCAGCCATGAAGGAGGTGGTGCAGAAAGAGGTCACTAAATTACTAGAGGCTGGGATTATTTATCCTATTTCTGATAGCCCCTGGGTGAGCCCTGTCCAAGTTGTTCCCAAAAAGGGAGGCATGACAGTGGTTCATAATGAAAAAAATGAACTGGTTCCTACAAGAACAGTCACAGGGTGGCGTATGTGTATTGACTACAGAAGGCTCAATACAGCCACCAGAAAGGATCATTTTCCTTTACCATTCATAGACCAAATGCTAGAAAGACTAGCTGGCCATGATTATTACTGCTTTTTGGATGGCTATTCAGGTTACAACCAAATTGCAGTAGATCCTCAGGACCAAGAGAAAACAGCATTTACATGCCCTTCTGGCGTATTTGCCTACAGGAGGATGCCTTTTGGTCTGTGCAATGCACCTGCAACCTTTCAGAGGTGCATGCTCTCTATCTTCTCAGATATGGTAGAGAAATTTCTGGGAGTCTTCATGGATGACTTTTCAGTATATGGAGACTCATTTAGCTCCTGTCTTAATCACCTAGCACTTGTCCTGAAAAGGTGCCAAGAGACTAACCTGGTTTTAAACTGGGAGAAATGTCACTTTATGGTGACTGAAGGAATTGTCCTTGGGCACAAAATTTCAAGCAGGGGAATAGAGGTGGATAAGGCAAAGGTAGAGGTAATTGAAAAATTACCACCACCTGCCAATGTTAAGGCAATCAGAAGCTTTCTGGGGCATGCAGGATTCTACAGAAGGTTTATAAAGGATTTTTCGAAAATTGCAAAACCTTTGAGTAACTTGTTAGCTGCTGACACACCATTTGTGTTTGACATACAATGTCTGCAGGCATTTGAGACCCTGAAAGCTAAGCTGGTCACAACACCAGTCATCTCTGCACCAGATTGGACATTGCCATTTGAACTAATGTGTGATGCCAGTGACCATGCCATTGGTGCAGTGTTGGGACAGAGGCATAACAAGCTTCTGCACGTCATTTATTATGCCAGCCGCATTCTAAATGACGGACAGAAGAATTACACAACCACAGAAAAAGAGTTACTTGCAGTGGTCCATGCCATTGACAAGTTTAGATCCTATCTAGTGGGATCCAAAGTGGTTGTATACACTGACCATGCTGCTCTTAAATACTTACTCACAAAGCAGGATTCAAAACCCAGACTTATAAGATGGGTGTTGCTTCTGCAAGAGTTTGGTATAGAAATAAGAGACAGAAAAGGGACAGAGAACCAAGTAGCTGATCATCTGTCCCGAATAGAACCAGTAGCTGGGGCGTCCCTCCCTTCTATTGAGATCTCTGAGACTTTCCCAGATGAGCAACTCTTTGCCATTCAGGAAGCTCCATAGTTTGCAGATATTACAAATTATAAAGCTGTGAGGTTCATACCCCAGGAGTACAGCAGCGTGCAAAGAAAGAAATTAATTTCAGATGCCAAGTACTACCTCTGGGATGAACCATATCTCTTTAAGAGATGTGCTGACGGAGTGATCCGCAGATGTGTACCCAGAGAAGAAGCACAAAGAATCCTATGGCATTGCCATGGATCACAGTATGGAGGACATTTTGGAAGTGAGCGAACAGCCACTAAAGTCCTCCAATGTGGCTTCTACTGGCCTACTCTCTATAAAGATTCCCGAGAGTTTGTGCGTAACTGTGACAGTTGCCAAAGAGCTGGTAACTTGCCTCACAGATATGCCATGCCTCAACAAGGGATATTAGAGATAGAATTGTTTGATGTATGGGGAATTGACTTCATAGGGCCATTCCCACCATCATACTCAAACACTTACATTCTGGTGGCAGTGGACTATGTATCTAAGTGGGTAGAAGCAATTGCTACACCCACTAATGATACCAAAACTGTGCTGAAATTCCTCCAGAAACACATCTTCAGCAGATTTGGTGTTCCCAGAGTACTAATCAGTGATGGAGGCACTCATTTCTGCAATAGACAGCTACACTCTGCTATGGTTAGATATGGAATTAGCCACAAAGTGGCAACTCCGTATCATCCACAGACAAATGGGCAAGCTGAAGTCTCTAACAGAGAGCTAAAAAGAATCCTGGAACGGACTGTGATAGCCCGAAGAAAGGATTGGGCAAAGAGCTTGGATGATGCTCTGTGGGCATACAGAACAGTATTCAAGACTCCTATAGGAACCTCTCCATACCAACTGGTGTATGGGAAGGCCTGTCACCTGCCTGTGGAACTGGAACATAAAGCCTACTGGGCAATCAGATTCCTAAACATGGATGCTCAGTTAGCTGGTGAAAAAAGATTGCTCCAGCTAAATGAGCTAGAGGAGTTCAGACTCAATGCCTTTGAAAATGCAAAAATTTATAAGGAAAAGGCAAAGAAGTGGCATGACAAGAAGTTGTCAACCAGAGTCTTTGAGCCAGGACAAAAAGTTCTGCTCTTCAACTCTAGGCTCAGACTGTTTCCAGGAAAACTCAAATCCCGGTGGAGGGGTCCGTATGTGATTACAGGAGTGTCACCATATGGATATGTTGAGCTTCAGGATATTGATTCTGACAAAAAGTTCATTGTTAATGGACAGAGAATCAAGCATTATCTTGAAGGCAATTTTGAGCAGGAATGCTCAAAACTGAGACTTGAGTGATTCTCAGTGAAGGTCCAGCTAAAGACAGTAAAGAAGCGCTTGCTGGGAGGCAACCCAGTCATTAGGAGGTTATATGATTTGTTTTCACAAAGGCAAGTATCAAAAATGAAGGAATTCACAGAGTTACAGAAGGATTCAGCTCAAAAAACAGAGAAAATGAGCTTACTGGCGAAAAAACCCCAGTAAGGGGCATTTTGGGCGTTAAACGCCAGAATGCGCACCATTCTGGGCGTTTAACGCCAGTAAAGGTGCCATTTTGGGCGTTAAACGCCAGAATGGGCACCATTCTGGGCGTTTAACGCCAGGTGTGCAGCATCCTGGGCGTTTTAGAAAAACGCCCAGTGATAAAGGAATTCTGGCGTTTAACGCCAGCCAGGGCACCTGGCTGGGCGTTAAACGCCCAAAAGGGGCAGCAAATGGGCGTTAAACGCCAGAATGGGTGCCATTCTGGGCGTTTAACGCCAGAAAGGTGGGGGGGACCACAATTTTGTTTTCAAATCAAATTTTTTCAAACTTTCCTTTTCTTATCCATATTTTTCTACAAAAACACATTTCAATCTCTCATCATTCACTTTCAAATTTTCAAAAAAAAATATCTAAAATCATTCTTCAAATCTCTCAAATCAATCCCAAATTTTGTTCAAAAACTCACCCCTCTCTCAAATTCTCTCCATATCTTCTCAAATCTTCTTTCAATTTTTCTTTTTTTTTTTCGAAATCTCTTCCCCCCCACCTTATAAATACACGTGTGTCCCCATCATTCCTACACACCATTCGAATTTGCTCTTCTCTTCTCTCTCTCTTCTTTCCTTTCTTTTGCTTGAGGACAAGCAAACCTCTAAGTTTGGTGTGCTTTTCCATGATCACTAAGCCAAGATTCATCAAGATCATGGCTCCTAAGGGAAAACAAACCAATTTGAGAGGAAAGAAAGAGAATAATCCAAAGAATCTTTGGAATCAAGAGAAGTTCTTAACCAAAGAACATGAAGACCATTATCACAAAATAATGGGTCTGAGGTCAGTGATCCCGGAAGTTAAATTTGATCTGAAAGAAGATGAATATCTGGGGATCCAAGAGCAAATTCGAAACAGAGGATGGGAAGTTCTAACCAATCCTGAAATAAAGGTTGGAAGGAACATGGTTCAGGAATTCTACTCAAATCTGTGGCTAACAGATAAGCAGAGAATGACTGGAACTGCTTACCATACCTACAGAACCATGGTCAGAGGAAAAGTTATGTACTTTCATCTGGACAAAATAAGAGAAATCTTCAAATTACCTCAACTGCAAGATGATCCTGAATCCTTTAATAGGAGGATGGTGAGAGCAGATAAAGGGTTGGATCAAGTTCTAGAGGACATATGCCTCCCTGGAACTAAATGGATAACCAATTCTAAGGGTGTCCCAAACCAACTCAAGAGGGGAGACCTCAAACCAATTGCAAGAGGTTGGCTAGACTTTATTGGGCGTTCCATACTACCCACTAGCAACTGTTCTGAGGTCACCATCAAGAGAGCAGTGATGATTCATTGCATTATGCTTGGAAGAGAAGTGGAGGTTCATCATGTGATTGCTTGTGAGATCTACACAATTGCAAATAAGAATTCCACTGAAGCCAAATTGGCTTACCCAAGCTTGATCTCCTTGCTCTGTAAAGAGGCTGGGGTGAAGATGGGAGTAGATGAATTCATACCCATTGAACATCCAATCACCAAGAAGTCAATGGAAGGACAAATGCAAGACAACTCTATCAAAAGGAGGGCGCAGGAGTTCCTCCCTGAATTCCCTGAAATTGGCTACTGGGCCAGCCTAGAAGCATCTATTACCAAATTGCAAGAGACTATGGAGCAACTGAAGGAAGAATAGCAGAATCAGAACTGCATGCTCTGCAAATTGCTGAAGGAACAAGAGAAGCAGGGGCGTGAACTCCAAGAGATGAAACGCCAAAAGTTCTCCTCTCAAGTTGAGGGAGCATCCACTTCTCAAAATCAAGGTTGTTGAGTCCTAACTCTGTGAAAACCTCTATCATTAGGAGCCTATTTTTTGCATTTTTTTTTCTTTTGTTTTGTTTTCTATTTTTATTTTTTTTTTAGTCTCATCTTATATCTATCTTTGAGTCTTGTTCTTAATTCATAATTAAAAAAATTGAAATTTTATGCCTTAAAGATATGAATGTCCTATGAATCCATCACCTCTCTTAAATGAAAAATGCTTTAATCATAAAAGAACAAGAAGTACAGGATTTCGAAATTTTATCATTGAAACTAGTTGAATTAGTTTGATGTGGTGACAATACTTTTTACTTTCTGAATGAATGCTTGAACAGTGCATATGTCTCTTGAATTTGTTGTTTTGAGAATGTTAAAAATTGTTGGCTCTTGAAAGAATGAGGAAAAAGAGAATTGTTATTGAGGATCTAAAAAAATCATCAGATTGATTCTTGAAGCAAGAAAAAAGCAGTGAAAAAAAAAATTTTTTTTCGAAAAAAAAAAGAGAAGAAAAAGAAAGAAATAAAGTTGTGATCCAAGGCAAAAAAAGAGTGTGCTTAAGAACCCTGGACACCTCTAATTGGGGACTCTAGCAAAGCTGGGTCACAATCTGAAAAGGTTCACCCAATTATGTGTCTGTGGCATGTATGTATCCGGTGGTAATACTGGAAGACAGAGTGCTTTGGGCCACAGCCAAGACTCATACACTAGCTATGTTCAAGAATCATCATACTTAACTAGGAGAATCAATAACACTATCTGAGTTCTGAGTTCTTATAGATGCCAATCATTCTGAACTTCAAGGGATAGAGTGAGATGCCAAAACTGTTCGGAGGCAAAAAGCTACTAGTCCCGCTCATCTAATTGGAGCTATGTTTCCTTGATATTTTGGAGTCTATAGTATATTCTCTTCTTTTTATCCTATTTTGATTTTCAGTTGCTTGGGGACAAGCAACAATTTAAGTTTGGTGTTGTGATGAGCGGATAATTTGTACGCTTTTTGGCATTATTTTTAGTATGTTTTTAGTATGATTTAGTTAGTTTTTAGTATATTTTTATTAGTTTTTAGCTAAAATTCACTTTTCTAGACTTTACTATGAGTTTGTGTGTTTTTCTGTGACTTCAGGTATTTTCTGGCTGAAATTGAGGGTCCTGAGCAAAAATCTGATTCAGAGGCTGAAAAGGACTGCAGATGCTGTTAGATTCTGACCTCCCTGCACTCGAAGTGGATTTTCTGGAGCTACAGAAGCCCAATTGCCGCGCTCTCAACGGCATTGGAAAGTAGACATTCTGGGCTTTCCAGCAATATATAATAGTCCATACTTTGCCCAAGATTTGATGGCCCAAACCGGCGTTCAAAGTCACCCTCAGGAATTTCAGCGTTTAACGCTGGAACTGGCATAAAACTTGGAGTTAAACGCCCAAACTGGCATGAAAGCTGGCGTTTAACACCAGAAAAGGTCTCTACACGAAAATGTTTCATTGCTCAACCCAAGCACACACCAAGTGGGCCCGGAAGTGGATTTTTACGTCATTTACTCATTTCTGTATACCCTAGGCTACTAGTTTACTATTAATAGGATCTTTTGACATTGTATCTGTACCTCATGACACTTTACACGTTTTCTTTGTGTATCTTCCACGGCATGAATCTCTAAACCCCATGGTTGGGGGTGAGGAGCTCTGCTGTGTCTTGATGGATTAATGCAATTACTACTGTTTTTCATTCAATTATGCTTGCTTCCATTCCAAGATATTACTTGTTCTTAAACCGGATGAATGTGATGATCCGTGACACTCATCATCATTCTCAACTATGAACGTGTGTCTGACAACCACCTCCGTTCTACCTTAGATTAAGTAGATATCTCTTGGATTCCTTAACCGGAATCTTCGTGGTATAAGCTAGAACTGATGGCGGCATTCAAGAGAATCCGGAAGGTCTAAACCTTGTCTGTGGTATTCTGAGTAGGATTCAATGATTGAATGACTGTGACGAGCTTCAAACTCCTGAAGGCGGGGCGTTAGTGACAGACGCAAAAGAATCATTGGATTCTATTCCGGCCTGAATGAGAACCGACAGATGGATAGCCGTACCGTGACAGGGTGCGTTGAACATTTCCACTGAGAGGATGGGAGGTAGCCACTGACAACGGTGAAACCCTTGCATACAGCTTGCCATGGAAGGAGACTAGCGTGCTTGAAGAAGAAGACAGTAGGAAAGCAGAGATTCAGAAGACAGAGCATCTCCAAAACCTCAACCTATTCTCCATTACTGCAAAACAAGTAATCATTTCATGTTCTTTTGCTTTTCACAATCAATCCTGATAATTTCTGATATCCTAACTAAGATTTACAAGATAACCATAGCTTGCTTCAAGCCGACAATCTCCGTGGGATCGACCCTTACTCACGTAAGGTATTACTTGGATGACCCTGTGCACTTGCTGGTTAGTTGTGCGGAGTTGCAAAAGTGTGATTGCAATTTCGTGCACCAAGGAGATTGAATTGGAAGAAAACTACCAAGAGGAAGAGGTTGAAATTAAAGAAGCTTGCAAAGAGGTGGTAGTTATCAGAAAAGAGCACAAGGGAGTGGAGCTTGCAATTTCATTAAAAATACCTCCCCCTAAGTTGCCATCATCCTTCACAACATTCAAGTGGGTAAAATTCATATCCCTTAGCTTTCTAATCCCACTTGAATATGGGCTACTGGAGACGGATGGTCAACTTAGAGCTCTTTATGGCATTAAGAGTAAAAGGAAGAGGGTCAGTGGTAAGAATTGCCCTGCAAGGTTCATTATGGTTGGAAGCTTTAAGTTTAAACGCAAAGGTTGGTGTAAAGCTCAACTGAATGGGTCTAGGAAGCTTATTCTAAAGCTGAACCACCCGGATGGAATCATGATAATCAACTTGAAGACGGGTGCAAAAGCAAGGTATGGGATTCCGGAATCCATTCTACCAATCACCACTCTTGGGGCCTTGTCACTTGCTTCAACTTTCTTGAAGACTTTCTGCGCCTAGTTTGGGACCCCGGAGGTCACTGGTAGTACAAACACTGGTGGGGATTCCTGGATGAATACAAGCATAAGCCACCATAACAGGGAGCTCACCAAATGTCCAACTTAAGGACTTTAACTAAAAGTGCTAGATGGGAGACAACCCACCATGGTATATGATCGTTCCTTTTTCATTTTTATTTAGTTTTATTTGTTTTTTAGCATTGTTTTATTTCATTGGACCTGGAATCAAGCATGATATCCATATCAGCACTACATTTGCATACTGCATAATTGCATAATAATAATAAAAAAATGCCACGCGACGCAACCGCATCAGCGACGCGTCCGCGTCGTAAGGAAAAGGGAGAAAATAAAAACGAATAGAGAGTCACACTGGAGTGTGGCTGGAGGCGTGCCAGTGGCACAAATTGCCCCACGCGTCTGCGTCATGTGGGAACTTTGGCCTCCCACGCGACTGCGTGACCCACGCGGCTGCGTGCCCTGATTTTCGACGTAAAAAGGGTGCACAACCAAATATTGTGCGAGAGTGGTACTGGATTGGTGCTGAACGCACAATTCTACCCATGCGGATTCATGGCTCACGCGTCCGCGTCATGTCCTTCTAACGCCCACTCACGCGATCGCATGCCCCACGCGATCGCATCACCCAAAATTTGGAAAAATAAGATTTTGAGCAGAGAGTTGTTTGAGCACGAGGCTGCCCTCGCGCCAGTAGCATAAACGTGTCACGCGACCGCGTGACCGACGCGACCGCGTCGATTAACTTAAAGCATAAGTCACGCGACCATGTGCCCTACGCATCCGCGTCGCTTGCGCCGCACAGCTTATCCAAATTTGCCAAATATCTTATCTTTTCTTCCCCAATCCTAATTTTTCCCTCCCTCCTTTCTTACTCACTTCTTTCCCTTCTCATTCTTCTTATCTTTCATTTTATTTTACTTAATTTATTTGCATATTTCATTCATTGCATTTTAATTTAGCGCATATTTTTCTTTTCTTTTCTAAATTTATTATTTTTCCTTTGGTGTTGATTTTCTTATTTAACTGTTACATCTTTTCTGGTATAATTTTAATGCTTAGTGACTTGTTTTACAATGTTGGGTGATGTTATTTTTCTATCAATGTCAATCTTTTATGATACCTGTATTCCTTTTACATTGACATGAAATTACATTGTCTTTCATTACCCACTCCCTTCCCCATTATTGTACATTTTGTACCACTGGCATGCCATGGCTTCTATTGTTTTCTCACGTACATGTTGAAGCTTCCAGGTAAATGAGACCCTTATCATTTGGCATTAACCCACCCATACTTTATTTATTTTCTTATCTTTATTACTGGGTTACTTTTCTTCCCTTTTTTCTTTCAGGATGGCCACCCGAAAGGGAACCGGAAGACGTTTACATGGGGAGACAGACAAGTCCATCTGCAAAATCTTGAAGAAAAGCATCAGTTGGAATAACCCGTCCACCTGCACATCTCAGCATGCACCGAGGACAGTGCAATCTTTAAGTGTGGGGATGTCGATACCGATCTCCATGGGTTAGTACTTTCTTGTCTCAACACCAATGTTTAAATTTTCTTTGTAGATTAGTTGTTGCATTTGCATGATTAATTGATTTTGTACATATTTTATCACTTGGTTGAAGTAATATTTTCTTTTTTAAGAAATTTTTTAAAGTATTTCACTAATTTGAATAAAATTTTTTGTTACACTTGTTTGAAGAAATATTATATTGGAACATGGTTTAGAGTTCGAACACACAAAACCTGTGAGATTTTGGGCCTATTTGAATTGGTTGCATTTTATCAACCAAAAATTTTGTTTTAGTGTGTATTTTTCTCTCTAACAGAGTGATCTTTGTCTTGCTTAATTCTATATTTCCATTTATTTGATGTATGCATACACTTACATGATTAAGGCCTTTGTTTCACTAAGCTTACATACCCATATGGCCTTACCTTTCATTATCCCTTGCAAACTAGTTTAAGCCTATTATACCCCTTTGTTCTTTATTTTAGAACATCATTAACTCTAAGCGGAAAATAATAATATCCTTAATTTGAATCCTTGGTCAGCTTAGACTAGTGAGAATGCTTATGAATTAAGTGTGGGGAAAAGTGGGTTTAGAAACATCTGGTTTGAGAATTGAGTATGTTAGAATTTTCTGAAAATGTGAAAGAAATATTTTGGACATGTTCATGCATTCAATAAATTAATCATATGCATTGAAAAAATAAATAAATAAATAAATAAATAAATAAATAAATAAATAAATAAATAAAAGAGCAAAATAAGTGAAAGGGGACAAAATGCCCCAAAGTAAGTGTTGAAAGCAATGCATATGTACTGTACTTGAAATTAGAATGCATGAATATGTGAAAAACATGGTTAATGGATAGTTAGGTTTTGTATTTTGATTACATGGATTGTCTAAAGTTAGGTGGAAAGTTCAAGTTAATTAAGGATTCAGATTTTAGTCCACTTGACTAAATACAATCCTACCTTGACCCTAACCCCATTACAACCCCTAAAAGACTTCTTGATATGTGTATTTGTGCACCAAATTTATGTTGATTGTTAGATGAAAAACAAGCCTCAGAAAGCAAGGTTAGTGGAGAATTGAGAGAGTCGAACCTTAAACACTTGAGTGATTAGAGTGTATACACTACCAGTGAGGGTTCGATGCTCAATTCCTTGTTCCCAGCTTTCATGAGCTATTTTCTTCTTGCAAGTCTATTTATGCTTCATTTTTATGATTTGAATTAGTGAAATCCAGTTCATGTATGTTCTTAAAAGATTATTTGTTTACTTTTAACCAAGTAGGTAGAAGCATTTCACATTTAGTTGCATTCATATAGATAGATTGCATTGCATGAGATCCCACCACTTTAACTTACTCTTTATCTTGGATTTAGCATTAGAACATGCTATTGTTTAAGTGTGGGGAGGTTGATAAACCCATATTTTATGATATATTTTGTGCCCAATTTGAGTGGTTTATTCAATTCTTCACTTACTTATTCATGTTAATTGCATGGTTTTACTTTCCCTTCCTTATTATGTGATGTATATGAAAAACATGTTTCTTATGCTTTAAAATTAATTATTTTAATTGCCTTTATTTCCATTCGATGCCGTGATTAGTGTGTTGAGTAGTTTCAGATCTTCTAAGGCAGGAATGACTTAAAGGATAGAAAAGAAAACATAAAGAAATGTAAGGAAAGTGCAAAACAGAGTTTTGGAGAAACTGGCATCCACGCGATCGCACGGACGACGTGACCACGTGCCAAGACCAAAGAAGCAGCGGCACGGCCGCATGACTGACGCGACCGCGCGCCTTGAGCGAATCGCATACGACGCGAACGCATGAGTGACATGACCGCGTGACACGGAAAACTCCAAATGACGCGACCGCGTGATCCACGCGGCCGCGTGACAGAGGCCACGTACCAGAAATTACAAAAAATGCTCCCAGCAATTTCTGAAGCCCTTTTGGCCCAAATCCAAGTACAAAAAGCACAGATTAGAGGCTATAAAGTGGGGGAATTCATCCATTCATAATTAGGCTCTCACAATTAGTCACTTTCCATGATTTAGATTTAGTTTTGAGAGAGGCTCTCTCCTCTCTCTTAGGATTAGGATTTAGGATTTCTCTTAGTTTTAAGATTGCTTTTCAATCCCAGGTTCAATGTTCTTTTTATTTACTTTCTTAATTTAATTTATGAATATCCATGTTAGATTTGATTTCTATTGTTAATGCAATTCAAGGTATTTTCGAATTTAATTTTGCTTTGCTTTATTTATATGAATGCTTTTAATTTCATTTTGATATTTTCCCTTTTGGTCTTGGTTAAGAAATTAGTAACTCAGGAGTTATCTTAACTCAACGTAGTTGATAATTGTTATCTTTGCTAATTGAACTGAACTTCAATAATCCCAATATTTTCTTAGGAATTAACTCGGATTTGAAGATCGAACTAATTAGCCACTTGACCTTCCTCTGCTTTAAGTAAAGGTTAACTAAGTAGAATCAAAAGTCAATTTTCATTATTATTGTTGATAAGGATAACTAGGTTAGGACTTCCAATTTCTCATACCTTGCCAAAAGTTTGCTTTATAGTTATTTATTTAATTTAATTGCAATTTAAATTACTTGCTCCCTATTCTCAAAACCCCAATTTACAATACTTCGGTTATCAATTTATTTAGGGGTTTGTTACTTATGACAACCAAAACGTTTGTAAGAAAGGTTGATCGCTTGGTTTAGTAACTATACTTACAACGAGAGTTTACTATAACTTCTAAACCATCAATCTTTCGCTTCTTCAGAGATACACAGTGGCACATGTGGCAATCATCTCGAAGCTTGAGCTCTTGCCAAAAAAGTACTCCAAGCCGGATTCTTCTGGCCAACCTTGCAAAAAGAAGCCACCGAGTTCGTCAAGACATGTCCACCATGTAAAAAACATGCCAATTTCCACATCGCCCCACCAGAGGAGCTCATCAGCATAACATCACCTTGGCCATTTGCAAAGTGGGGACTTGATCTCCTCGGACCCTTTCCTCAAGGATCAGGACAGGTCAAGTTCCTCATCGTAGGGGTAGACTATTTTACAAAATGGATTGAGGCAGAACCCCTAGCTAATGCCACTGCTCAAAGAAGTCGAAGATTCCTATATAGAAACATTGTCACAAGGTTTGGGGTTCCATACTCCATTACCACGGACAATAGCACAAAATTCACAAATGCAGGCTTCAGAAAGTTGGTGGCCGACTTAAAAATAAAGCACCAATTCACGTCCGTAGAACACCTCTAGGCCAATGGACAGGCAGAAGCCGCCAACAAAGTTATATTAGCCGGGCTAAAGCAAAGATTATAGGATGCAAAGGGAGCTGGGCTAAAGAGCTCACAAGTCCTATGGGCATATCGGACAACTCCACACTCCACAACAAGGGAGTCACCCTTCCGATTAGCTTATGGAATGGAGGCAATGATCCCAGTAAAAATCGAAGAAAGGTCACCCATAATGATTTTCTACAGTGAAGAGGCCAACTCCCAAATTCAAAGAGAAGAGCTCGACTTACTTCAGGAAATACGGGAAAGAGCTCAGATCAGGGAAGAGGCGCTAAAACGTCGAATGGCCTCAAGATACAATCAAAAAGTAGTACAGCGAAGTTTTGCCAACAATGACCTCGTCTTAATCCGAAATGATATTTGGAACAAGTCGACCTGGAGAGGAAAAACTCGCGGCAAATTGAAAGGGGCCCTACCGAGTCATAGAAGTGCTCGGAAAGGGCTATTGTAGGCTGTCCGAACTCGAGGGGCGAGAGCTATCAAGATCATGGCACGCCTGCAACCTAAGAAGGTATTATAGTTAGAGGTAATAAAGATCTTAGGATAAGGTGCACTGATAAACCCCAATTTCGTGGTTTATCTTGTGCTTATTTTAGGGGATTTTATCACCTTTTCCCACATTTATTCAATGAAATAGCATGGTTTTGAAATTCTCCCTTGAATTATGCTTAAGTGTGAAAACATGCCTTTTAGGCCATTAAATTGGTGATTTTAATTTACTTTAGTTCCATTCGATGCCTCAATTTGTTTGTTGAGCGATTTCAGGTTCATAAGGCAAGTATTAGATGGAAGAAATAAGGAGAAAAGCATACAAAGTGGAGAATGCATGAAGAAACCAAGATTGGAAGTACTTCAATGGCCGCACAAGCGTACAGGGTGCGCAGAAGTGGCATCACGTGGCGACGCATACGCGTACATGGCGCTACACGCGGATAAGAAAAGTGGCAAATCGACGCGGACGCGCTCATAGCGCGTGCGTGCCGATACTCGCACGTGACCCATTTAAAGGCAAAATGATGGGGGGCAATTTCTGAGCTGCCCAGGCCCAAATCCAACTTGTTTTTGAGTGTATTTCATGCAGAATTGAAGCCCAAGAAAGGGGGAGCAATTGTTTGTAGCATTAGCATCATGTAGTGTAGTTTCTAGAGAGAGAAGCTCCCTCTTCTCTCTAGAATTAGATTAGGTTAGGCTATTTCCATCTTAGATCTAGGTCCAATCTCATATTTTTATCTTGATTCCTTTATGAATTCTTACTTCTACTTTTTGATTCTCATGGTTTGTAGTGTTAAATTTCCTTTTATGCTCTCTTTTATGTTCATGGATGCTCATGTTGGATTTAAATCTCTTTTAATGCAATTTGATGTTGATGTTTCTTTTATTGATGATTTGAGTTGTTGATTTACTTTTCTTGCAATTGGTAGTTGGTAGATATATTATTCTTGCACATTTATTATGCTTTCCTTTATTACCCACCAAGTGTTTGACAAAATGCTTGGCTGGGCTTTAGAGTAGACTTTGAGCATTCTTGGCTTGGAAAGAGTAACTAGGTCATCTTGAGTCATGAAAACCCAACCTATGTTGGTGATCTAGAGTTGTTAGCTAGTATTGTTTCCATTAACTCTAATCTCTTGCTAATTCGATTAGTGAGTTGATTAGGACATTTGGATTGAGATTAACTAGTCTTGTTATACTTTCTCTCATGGAAGATAACTCATACCTTCTTCCAATGTTGGGGATGACGTAATGAGATAGATTCTTGTTACTATTGTGATATGATTGATTAGTCTTGTTTGATATTCTCCCTATGTGAAGATAACATGATACCTTCTTCCATTTGTTGGAGTTGACTAAATGAGATGAATTAATCATTGTATGACTAGGATAGAAAGCCTATATTCTCAATCTTTGCCATGAATGTCTCTCTCTTTATTACTTGCTTTCTCTTATTTACTTGTCTTCCTTAATTACTTGTTTGATTTACTTTTCTTGCTATTTACTTTTATTGCCCCTTCTATAAATCAAACCCCCTTGTTCTTCATAGCCAATAATTGACCACTTCATTGCAATCCCTTGTGAGATGACCCGGAGTTTAATACTTCGATTAATTCTTAATTGGGGTTTGTACTTGTGACAAAAACATATTTTAATTTGATGTGAGAGTTGTTTGTTGGTTTGGAGCTATACTTACAACGTAAACATTTTGTGAAATTCCTTACCGACAATAAACAGCACATCAAATTAATGGCACCATTGCCGGGGATTGCAATGGTGTTACGTTATTAGCTATTGTACATATTGTGAATATCTTGATTTTTGGTTTGCTTGTTGGTTTTTTTTGCTAGTTGTAGGACTTAGTTGTCTTATTTCTTGTTAGCTTTTGTTTTTATTTTCTCCTCCACTATGAATTCTCATTACTTTGGCTATGAGTGTAGTTCAAACTATGATATAGGAAATGGAAGCTTCAATGAGATGTGCATCAAGGATTTGGAAATCAAAGATAGGAGGAACCCAAGCTTATGGGCAACCTTCTTCGCAACAGCCTCCTCCGAACTCTTATGGGTATAATCTTGATCCTAATACATACCAATCCAATGTGTGTGATGACCATTATTGTGATTGTCAACCCCAACCACCAAATGCATATGAACCCCCTCCTCAACATGGCCCTCAACCACACTCACAAGACTTCTACCACCATCCATCTCCATATGATCCCAACCCGTACCAACCATTCCAACATCAATACACACCACCTCAAGAATTTCACCAATGTGAACCACCTTCCAATTACAACAACCTTCCCTCAAACAATGAACCGTCTCTTCCACCATCACCTCCCAATGAAGCCCCCATGCTAGAATTGAAAGATCTTGAATCTTATATCTTAAGTCGACACGAGGAGGATGAAAAGAAGTTTGAGGAGTTAAGAGCAAAAATGGCTATCATGGTAAAAGCTATTGGCAACATAGTCTCATCCCACCTAAGCCTATGCGATCAAGGCACTCCCATTGTCGAATGTGGATAAGCAACTAAGGGGCTTAGTGAGGGAGTGAACTTAAAGCTCCATGGTGAGGAAGAGGAGTTAAAGCAAGAAGTGCGACAAGAGGAGGAGGTAGAGCTTAGTGAACAAAAGGAAGTAGTGGGTGGATGTTTAGGATACATTGAGCACATAAAGGAATCTCAAGTTGAAGAGCCCCCTTCCACGGGGTTTGGAAGAGATGTTGAAGAGGAGAGTGATGTTGAGGAAATGGATAGAGAGTTGAAGGAAATTGATCAAGAAATGGATTCCATGATTAGTGATTTTTTGTCTACATTGATCAATCCCCTTGATGATCTTGTTGAGCCTTCTCATTATGGTTGAGGAGGATGTGCAACCTCCAAGGCATATTGTGGGTGAAGAATTGGAAGAGGTGCCCCAAGCAACAGGCCCTCTTATGTATGATGATTCCGCATCAACATATGACCCTTCCGAGTTTGAAGAGTCCTTCCCCAATATGCTTGGAATCGATAATAAGGTAGACTTCACTAAACCTCATATCTATGATGAGAGTGATGGGGAAGAGATAGAAGAAATTGGTGAAGAAGAGTGTGAACAAGAGGAAGCTTGGCAGGAGGAGGAACTTGAAAAACCTTGCCAAGTGGCGGAAGCCTCTAGAAGTGGATGGACGGGAGTGGAGCGTGCTTTGTCAAGATCATTGGGAACTCCTCCACCTAGGTTGTCATCCAATCCTTCATTTGAGTGGGTAAAACTTTTAAATCTTAGCTTTATTATTCCACTTGAATTTGGTTTGCTTGAGACAGATGGCCCACTTAGGGCGCTTTGTGGAATTAAGCATAAGAGGAGGATGTTTTGTAGTTGGCGTTGTAAGTCTAGACTCATTATGGTCGGAAGCTCAAAATTGAAGAGCATGGATTGGTGCAGTGTTCAATTGAATGGGCCTATGAGGGTAGTTTGGTGCTTCCATGAGAATTCGGCTTTCTTACCACCTGGACGGAATCAAGGCGATCAATTCGAAGACAGGTGTGAAAACAAAGTATGGGACCCCGGCTTACAAAAGGCAAATCAACCTTGGGAGCCTATGGTTTGTGAAGAACTCCATCAGAGCTTAGAGTTATTAACTTTGAATGATGAAGCACAATGAAAATCCAAGCATTGGTGGATGTTCAAGGATGGATACAAGCATAAGCCACCTCAACAAGGAGCCTCCCAAACGTCCAACTTAAGAACTTAAACCAAAAGTGCTTGGTGGGAGACACCCCACCATGGTAAACTCTTTCCATTCTCTTGTAGATATAATGAATGAATGAATTGGGCTCCATTGTATGTAGTTTCTTTACTTCTTAGTATATTTTGTTTTCCTTGCTAAGCTGTTTATACATTCTATGCCTTAATTAGGGATGACTCTTTGAATTTGATTTTTTGCTTGGATTGCAAGTTTTCTCAATTTGTCTGAAAATTCCCAAAAATTAAAAGATATGGTTGGTTTTGCATTTTAGCTGGCTTTGAGTCTTAGAGAAGGTTAGGAGGATTCTGAGCTCTTTCTAGTGTTTCTAAAAAAACAAAAGAGAGCAGCCACGCGCAAGCGCACAGTGCGCGCGCGCGTCGGCTATGCATTTGAACTTTCTGGGCCAAGAACCAAAGAGTTGTGCTACTTTTGGGCCAACTCTGTGCCTTAACCGACGCGGATGCGTACATGACGCGTCCACGTCCTTTCGCGTTTCCCTACCAATGCGTAGGCGCACTTGGCGCCTCCGCGCCGCATCATCGCCGCACCTATCCATGCGCAAGCGCACAGCGCGCACGCGCGTCGATGCAGTTTTGCATCACCCAATTCTGGGCCACTTTTGTGCCTCTGGCCCAGCTCACCCGCGTGGACGTGCACCGTACGCGTCCGCGCCCATGCCCGCATCAACCCATCTTCGCAACAGCGCAGATGGCGCTTCCGCGCCCCCTCTCCATTCTTCGATCGCGCGGATGCGCATGGTGCGCGCACGCGTGAATTCAAATTAATTTACCCTATCCACGTGAAGATCACAGTGCATTTGCGCAACCCCAACTTCTCTTCTCTCCAACTTTCCCTCTTCTTCTTCATCTCCTTCGAGCCACTCAGCCCCAAATAAGTCACCGTCCGGCGACCTCGTTCCGCCGCCTGAACTACCGCCGGCCACCATCACCTCTATTCCCCTTTCTCTTTTTCTCCCTCTCTTTCTAACTCTCGCAATCCATTGCCCACTCTCCCCACTTCCCCCCCTTTCTGCTCTCCACCACGACCATCCGTTGCCGCCGGCGAGCACCCAACACCCATCACTGATCTCACCTATTCCTCCCTTTCCCCTTGCTCTGTACGCACACGACGCCTCCACCACTTGTTCTGTTTTCACCAATCTTTGCCCTGCTTCTCTGCTCGTGCTGCTTCCCGGCGCTGCCGCGAGCCAGGCCGCCATCCTTGGTGGTTCTGCCTTCCTCCGCTGCTTCCATTACCCCCTTCCATTTCCAATCCTACTTCTGCTCTGTTTCCAGGTTCCCCTACTTCTGTTCTGTTTCTTCGTTTTCTTTTAATTAATTTTGTTTGTTAATGTTAGAATAGATTAGCTGTTGAATTCTATTTGTTAGGTTAGATAGAAATGCATGCTGTTAGGTAGTTAGGATGTGGTTAGAGGATTCTAGGTCTGATAAGTGCTCCGTTTTTGTTTATTTTCTGCATGTTGAATGCTTTGCTGAATGATAGTTAGTGTGCTGTACTGATTTCTGTTTTATCTGCTTTGCTTTAATGCTGCCTGAAAATATGTAATTCATGCTCTTACCATGTTTTGTTGCATTCTTGGATTCATATGTGAATTTTACTGTTGTTTGCTATCCGGGAACGTCCATTTTCCTGCCGGAATGCTGCCCAAATTTCTAGAAAATTGTTTTGTTCTTAACTTGCAACCTAAGACTTGAACTTAACACTTATCGAATGGAGTTTTGCCTGACTTCAACAAGTTCAACTCTTAGGTTACTATGGTTGGCATTTTCGTGCTGATTTGTGTTTTCCGTGATGTGCATTGACATAGTGAGTTCAAGGCGTTGTTTGTCAGATTTCTGTGACAAATAATACCTTGCCTAACTCACCAATTTGAACCTTCATGAGCTTTCACGATTCAAGTTAAGCCAAAAGACTTTCGACTTAGACTGAGCTTCCCGATTGGCCTTAACTTGAAATCCTTGAATATGGTTCATTCACTTGTAATGTTTGGTGCATTCACTAGTGCAACCCTTTTTAATTCAAAATGGTTTTCAACTTGCCTTCGGTTGTACTAATGCATATTTTACTCTTTCAACACCAATTGTTGCAAAACTGTGTGACCATGACATTGATTGATGATTTACTTCCCATTTATATGCTTCTGTGCAAATATTTCATATTTCGTCATCAATGACTATATGCATTTCATGGTTGTGAGTATGCTTGCACCTCTATTTTGTACACTTCTTTTACTTAAGCCGATGACCGCCATATCACTGATTTTTTAACTAATTTCTAATTGTAACTTGATTAATCAACTGATTTCTTCCTTTTGTTTTCCACATAACTCCTTTAGTCATTCTTTTGAATATGGCGTTTGTTAGGCTTAATGAACAAGCGTTGTGCAATTGTGGTTTGAATTCTTGGTTTGTGACTCGGTTTGAACTCTGAATTTTGTTACTTGCATTCCAAGAATTCTCTTTTCTTCACTCACTTCATGAATATGTCTTACCTTGAGTGCTATACATCTACTTGGCTAGTTGCTTATATCATATCACCTTTGTTTTTCAGGATGTCGGATAGAGAAAAAGCCATAGCTACCACCTCAAAGAAGAGGAAGCGCTCTCAAGCCTCTACCCCTTCACCTTATGCAAACTATGCTAAGAATCCCCTGAATGACATGGATAAAGAGAATCAGCTGCTGCCATCCACTAACCCAATCAAATTTCCCAATCTTTACTGTGAGCTTCGCTTCCCCAAATATTGGAAGACAAATCCGAACATTGAAAAGAAATTGGTCCTCCCCAATGATGTGAGACGCGCCATCAACACCCGTATTCTGGAATTGGGCTTGGACTTTGTTAATAGGGATTTGGGAAAAATAAACACTTCGTGGGTGAAAGAATTCTACTACAACTTCTTCCGCGCAAATCTTGATTCAGTCCACCTTCGGGGTAGGGTGATCATGATTACTGAGGCAGCTATTGGGGATGCATTGCTCTGTAGATCTTGTACTGCTGACAGATGTGCCTATCAGCAGGCAGAGATAGCTATACACTGTATGACCTTTGATTATGAGGCACTGAAGCGCGTGATTGCCACACCGGATGTCCCTTGGGTGATGGATTCTGGCAAAAAGAAGCCCAAGGGGATGTTGTTCACTTATCTGTCTAGAGAGGCTAGGACTTGGCAGCAGATATTCGCCCATTATGTCCTGCCCACCACTCATTTCTCTGAGATCCCGATGGATATGCTTGTTCTGATTGGCTGTGTCATGGAAGGAAAGGAGGTATACTTTCCCCGGTTGATCAGGCATAGCATGTGGCGAGCGCACATTCGTGGCCTACTACCATTTCCTACATTGGTCACGACTATGATTGAGCTAGCCGATGTCCCATGGAGCGACGATGACGTGACACCACCACCCCCAGATGAAGATGACAAGGAGGTTACTATTTCATGGGGTGGGTGGGTGCACGAGAAGCCCCCGCCCAGATTTCATTCTCGAGCTAAAGTAGTAGTGGAGGCAGCTAGACCTTCATCCTCCACAGCAGTAGCAGAACCCTCTTCCTCAGCAGTAGTAGCAGCACCTTTGCCACCACCACGAGCACCCGAGCCGACATACCTACTAGTACAACGCCTGTTTCGCTTCATGGAGCGCAGCGAGTGTCGTATCATACGACGTCTTGATCGCATAGACCAGATGTTTATATCACAGGGCATTGAGCTACCTCCTCTCCTAGACTCTCCCGTTTCTGATGAGCAGGATCACGAGGAGGAGCATGTCGAGGAGCCGACTCAGCAGGAGGCACCCCCAGAGACACAAGCTACCACAGACATTCAGCAGCCTCCTGAGGACCCACAGTCTGAGCCGCAGCCCGGCGCGACTGTTGACCCCCATCCCGAGCCTCAGCAGTAGCATCGAGGACGATGCTTCATTCTAAAGTATGGGGAGGTTACCGTTTGTGACCCGTGGGTAGCATGTATGGTGAACTTTCGGACATTTATCTTCTAGTTTTTGCTACTTTATTTTATTTTACACTTTATCTTTGAGATCATTTTGGGATTACTGTACATATTTGCTATTGTGGATACCCTTATTTTGGTTGTTGCACACTTTTATTATATATATATATATATATATATATATATATATATATATATATATTGCATTTTGGCTTTTAATGGTGATTAGAAAAGTATTTTGGATTGTTGAAACCTAGTTAAACCTTTTGATATAAGGAATGTGTTTTGATTAAAAATAGGGTGAACTAAAATTTTTTTTTCTAAATCACAACATTGCATTAGAATAAGCTTAGTCAATATGATGAAAATTTTCAAGAAACTCAATTCAAGGGCACCACCCTGATTGATTTAATTTTTTTTAAGACTTGCTTGAAGTATACACTTTGTGGATCATGTTTTGAGCTAAGAACACAAGCATGAGGGATTTGAGCCTTAATTGTGTGGTTGCATCATATAACCACTTATTTTCATTCTTGTGTGCATTATTCTCTTCCTATGAGTGTAATCTTTGATTTGTTTAATTCTTTATGTCCATTATTTTGTGTATACATGCATTTATATGATTGAGGCCATTGTTCAATTAGCTCACTTACCCAAATAACCTACATTTTATCTTCCATTGTTAGCCAATTTGAGCCTATGCTCAACCCACTTATTCTTAATTGAAGCACATTACAAGCTTAAGTGAAAAACAATGAATGTCCCTTGTTTGGATCTTTGATTAGCTTAGGCTAGTGAGAGTGTTCATTATTTGATTTTGGAGAAGTTGGGAACACTGGGTAGAGATAAAAGTGCGTCAGTGTTTGTGCTGAAAAGTTGGGAATCGGCTGCATACTCATGCATTAAATATGAAACCATATGCATTGATACTCTTGTATATATGCTTTATTAAAAGAAAAAAGGAGAAGAATTACGATAAAAGGGGACAAAAATGCCCCAAGGTTCAAAGTTTAATAATAATCAATGCATATGAGTGGTGATCAAAAGAGAATGCATGAGTGTGTGAAAAGGTGAAGAATGGATAGTTAGGTTTGTTTAGAATTGTATAGGTTGTCATAGGTTAGGTGGGAAGTTTAAGTTAATTAAAGATTCAAATTTCAAGCTCACTTGACCATATGCACCCTACCTTGACCCTAGCCCCATTACAACCTATGGGAAAGTCCTCATGATATTTGTATGCATACATAAGGTAATTATTGATCGTTAGATGAAAAATAAATCTTAGCAAGCATGATTAGGGAAGAATCGAGTGAATCAACCTGGTGCATGAAATCACAATCACACTTTTTGCAATTCCGCACAACTAACCAGCAAGTGCACTGGGTCATCCAAGTAATACCTTACGTGAGTAAGGGTCGATCCCACGGAGATTGTCGGCTTGAAGCAAGCTATGGTTATCTTGTAACTCTTAGTCAGGATATCAATAATTCTCAGGTTTGATTGTGAAAAACAAAAGAACATGAAATAATTACTTGTTTGCAGTAATGGAGAACAGGTTGAGGTTTTGGAGATGCTCTATCTTCTAAATCTCTGCTTTCCTACTGTCTTCTTCTTTAAGCACGCTGGGCTCCTTCCATGGCAAGCTATATGTAGGGTTTCACTGTTGTCAATGGCTACCTCCCATCCTCTCAGTGAAAATGTTCAACGCGCTCTGTCACAGCACGGCTAATCATCTGTCGGTTCTCAATCGGGTTGGAATAGAATCCAGTGATTCTTTTGTGTCTGTCACTAACGCCCAGCCCTCAGGAGTTTGAAGCTCGTCATAGTCATTCAATCCTTGAATCCTACTCAGAATACCACAGACAAGGTTTAGACCTTCCGGATTCTCTTGAATGCCGCCATCAATTCTAGCTTATACCACGAAGATTCTGATTAAGGAATCCAAGAGATATCTACTCAATCTAAGGTAGAATGGAGGTGGTTGTCAGGCACACGTTCATAGGTGAGAATGATGATGAGTGTCACGGATCATCACATTCATCAGGTTTAGGAACAAGTGATATCTTAGAATGGAGGCAAGCATGATTGAATGAAAAACAGTAGTAATTGCATTAATCCATCAAGACACAGCAGAGCTCCTCACCCCCAACCATGGGGTTTAGAGACTCATGCCGTAGAAGATACAATGAGAAACATGTAAAGTGTCATGAGTTAAAGATACAATGTCAAAAGATCCTATTAATAGTGAACTAGTAACCTAGGGTATACAGAAATGAGTAAATGACGTAAAAATCCACTTCCAGGGTCCACTTGGTGTGTGCTTGGGCTGAGCATTGAAGCTTTCATGTGTAGAGACTTTTTCTGGAGTTAAACGCCAGCTTTTATGCCAGTTTGGGTGTTTAACTCCAATTTTTGTGCCAGTTCCGGCGTTTAACGCCGGGCATTCTTGAGCTGATTTGGAACGCCAATTTGGGCCACCAAATCTCGAGCAAAGTATAGACTATTAAACATTGCTGGAAAGCCCAGGATGTCTACTTTCCAACGCCGTTAAGAGCGTGCCAATTGGGTTTCTGTAGCTCTAGAAAATCCACTTCGAGTGCAGGGAGGTTAGAATCCAACAGCATCTGCAGTCCTTTTCAGCCTCTGAATCAGACTTTTGCTCAGGTCCCTCAATTTCAGCCAGAAAATACCTGAAATCACAGAAAAACACACAAACTCATAGTAAAGTCCAGAAAAGTGAATTTTAACTAAAAACTAATAAAATTATACTAAAAACTAACTAAAACATACTAAAAACATACTAAAAACAATGCCAAAAAGCGTATAAATTATCCGCTCATCACAACACCAAACTTAAATTGTTGCTTGTCCCCAAGCAACTGAAAATCAAATAGGATAAAAAGAAGAGAATATACTATAAACTCCGAACTATCAATGAAACATAGCTCCAATTAGATGAGCGGGACTAGTAGCTTTTTGCCTCTGAACAGTTTTGGCATCTTGCTTTATCCTTTGAAGTTCAGAATGATTGGCTTCTATAGGAACTCAGAATTCAGATAGTTTTATTGATTCTCCTAGTTAAGTATGTTGATTCTTGAACACAGCTACTTTATGAGTCTTGGCCGTGGCCCAAAGCACTCTGTTTTCCAGTATTACCACCGGATACATCCATGCCACAGACACATAACTGGGTGAACCTTTTCAGATTGTGACTCAGCTTTGCTAGAGTCCCCAATTAGAGGTGTCCAGGATTCTTAAGCATACTCTTTTTGCTTTCGATCACGACTTTAACCGCTTAGTCTCAAGTTTCCACTTGACACCTTCACGCCACAAGCACATGGTTAGGGATAGCTTAGTTTAGTCGCTTAGGCCAGGATATTATTCCTGTAGGCCCTCCTATCCATTGATGCTCAAAGCCTTGGATCCTTTTTATTACCCTTGCCTTTTGGTTTAAAGGGATATTGGCTTTTTCTGCTTGCTCTCTTTTTTTTTTGCAAGCTTTTCACTGCTTTTTCTTGCTTCAAGAATCATTTTTATGATTTTTCAGATCCTCAGTAACATGTCTCCTTTTTCATCATTCTTTCAAGAGCCAACAATTTTAACATTCATGAACAACAAATTCAAAAGACATATGCACTGTTCAAGCATATATTCAGAAAACAAAAAGTATTGTCACCACATCAAAATAATTAAGCTAGTTTAAAGGATGAATTCGAAATCATGTACTTCTTGTTCTTTTGTAATAAAAACAGTTTTCATTTAAGAAAGGTGATGGATTCATAGGACATTCATAACTTTAAGGCATAGACACTAAGACACTAATGATCATAAGACACAAACATAAATAAAACGTAAAGCATAATTTTTCGAAAAACAGAAAAATAAAGAACAAGGAGATTAAAGAATGGGTCCACCTTAGTGATGGCGGCTTGTTCTTCCTCTTGAAGATCTCGTGGAGTGCTTGAGCTCCTCAATGTCTCTTCCTTGCCTTTGTTGCTCCTCTCTTATGATTCTTTGATCTTCTCTAATTTCATGGAGGATGATGGAATGTTCTTGGTGCTCCACCCTTTTCTTAGTGGTATCCATGAGGACTTGGTCCAACCTTTGATCAAAGTTAACCCTTTTTTGAGTTTGAAAGGGACCTCAGGGATCACCTTCTTCTTGGCCACAACTTCATAGAAGTGGTTTTGATGCACCTTTGAGATGAATCTCTCCATCTCCCATGACTCGGAGGTGGAAGCTTTTGCCTTCCCTTTCCTCTTTCTAGAGGTTTCTCTGGCCTTGGATGCCATAAATGGTTATGGAAAAACAAAAAGCAATGCTTTTACCACACCAAACTTAAAAGGTTTGCTCGTCCTCGAGCAAAAGAAGAAAGAAGAGAGTAGAAGAAGAAGAAATAAAGGAGATGGAGATGGCTTTGTGGTTCGGCCAAAGGGGGAGAAGTAGTGCTTAGGTTGTGTGAAAATGAAGGAGTGAAGATGGGTTTATATAGGGGTGGAGAGAGGGGTAGGGTTCGGTTATGTGAGGGTGGGTTTGGGAGGGAAAGTGGTTTGAATTTGAATGGTGAGGTAGGTGAGGTTTTATGAAGGATGGATGTGAGTGGTGTGGTAGGTGGGGATTCTATGGGGTCCACAGATCCTGAGGTGTCAAGGAAAAGTCATCCCTGCACCAAGTGGCGAGCAAAAATGCTCCCTGTGCCAATCCTGGCGTTAAACGCCGGGCTGGTGCCCATTTCTAGCATTTAACGCCAACTTCTTGCCCTTTTCTGGCGTTTAACGCCAGTCTGGTGCCACTTTCTGGCGTTAAACACCCAGAATGGTGCCAGACTGGGCGTTAAACGCCCATTTGCTGCCCTTACTGGCGTTTAAACGCCAGCAAGGTCTTCCTCCAGGGTGTGCTATTTTTCTTTCTATTTTTCATTCTGTTTTTACTTTTTTAAATGAGTTTGTGACTTCCCATGACCATCAACCTATAGCAACATAAAATAACAAAGGAAAACAATAAATACAACATTGGGTTACCTCCCAACAAGCGCTTCTTTAATGTCAGTAGCTTGACAGTGGGCTCTCATGGAACCTCACAGATACTCAGAGCCATGTTAGAACCTCTTAACACCAAACTTAGAGTTTGAATGTAGGGGTTTAACACCAAACTTAGAGGTTGGTTGTGGCCTCCCAACACCAAACTTAGAGTTTGACTGTGGGGGCTCTGTTTGACTCTGTTTTGAGAGAAGTTCTTCATGCTTCCTCTCCATGGTTACAGAAGGAGAACCTTGAGTCTTATAGTTTGCACTGTCTACAAGCCACGGAGCTTCCTGAATAGCAAACAATTGCTCATTCGGAAAGGTTTCAGAGATCTCAGTAGGAGGGAGGGATGCTCCTGCTACTGGTTCTATCCGGGATATGTGATCAGCTACTTGATTCTCTGTCCCTTTTCTGTCTCTTATTTCTATATCAAACTCTTGCAGAAGCAACACCCATCTTATGAGCCTAGGTTTTGAATCCTGCTTTGTGAGTAGATATTTAAGAGCAGCATGGTCAGTGTACACAATCACTTTTGATCCTACTAAATAAGATTTGAACTTGTCAATGGCATAAACCACTGCAAGTAACTCCTTTTCTGTGGTTGTGTAGTTCTTCTGTGCATCATTTAGAATATGGCTGCCATAATAAATGACGTGCAGAAGCTTACCATGCCTTTGTCCCAATACTGCACCAATGGCATGGTCACTGGCATCACACATTAGTTCAAATGGTAATGTCCAGTCTGGTGCAGAGATGACTGGTGCTGTGACCAGCTTAGCTTTCAGAGTCTCAAATGCCTGCAGACACTCATTATCAAAAATAAATGGAGTGTCAATAGCTAGCAAATTACTCAGAGGTTTGGCAATTTTTGAAAAATCCTTTATAAACCTTCTGTAGAATCCTACATGCCCCAGAAAGCTTCTGATTGCCTTAACATTGGTAGGTGGTGGTAATTTTTCAATTACTTCAACTTTAGCTTGATCCACCTCTATTCCTTTGTTTGAAATTTTATGCCCAAGGACAATCCCTTCAGTCACCATAAAGTGACATTTTTCCCAGTTTAAAACTAGGTTGGTCTCTTGGCATCTTTTCAGAACAAGTGCTAGATGGTTAAGGCAGGAGCTGAATGAGTCTCCAAATACTGAAAAGTCATCCATGAAGACTTCCAGAAATTTCTCTACCATATTTGAGAAGATAGAGAGCATGCACCTCTGAAAGGTTGCAGGTGCATTGCACAGACCAAAAGGCATCCTTCTGTAGGCAAATACTCCAGAAGGACATGTAAATGCTATTTTCTCTTGGTCCTGAGGATCTACTGCAATTTGGTTGTAACCTGAGTAGCCATCCAAAAAGCAGTAGTATTCATGACTTGCTAGTCTCTCTAGCATCTGGTCTATGAATGGTAAAGGAAAATGATCGTTTCTGGTGACTGTATTGAGCCTTCTGTAGTCAATACACATGCGCCACCCTGTAACTGTTCTTGTAGGAACTAGTTCATTCTTTTCATTATGAACCACTGTCATGCCTCCCTTCTTAGGGACAACATGGACAGGGCTTACCCAGGGGCTATCAGAAATAGGATAAATAATCCCAGCCTCTAGTAACTTAGTGACCTCTTTCTGCACCACCTCCTTCATGGCTGGATTTAGCCGCCTTTGTGGTTGAACCACTGGCTTAGCATCATCCTCCAATAGGATCTTATGCATGCATCTTGCTGGGCTAATGCCCTTAAGATCACTTATGAACCACCCAAGAGCTGTCTTGTGTGTCCTTAGCACTTGAATTAGTGCTTCCTCTTCCTGTGGATTTAGAGCAGAGCTTATGATCACTGGAAAAGTGTCACCTTCTCCCAGAAATGCATATTTCAGGGATGGTGGTAGTGGCTTGAGCTCGGGTTTAGGAGGCTTATCTTCTTCCTGAGGAATTTTCAGAATTTCTTTTATTTCCTTTAGTTCCTCCAGATCAGGCTGAACATCTTTAAAGATGTCATCTAGCTCTGATTCAAGACTTTCAGTCATATTGACCTCCTCCACCAAAGAGTCAATAATATCAGTGCTCATGCAGTCATTTGATGTGTCTGGATGCTGCATAGCTTTGACAACATTCAACTTGAACTCATCCTCATTGACTCTCAGGGTTAATTCCCCTTTTTGGACGTCAATGAGGGTCCGTCCAGTTGCTAGGAAAGGTCTTCCTAGAATGAGAGTTGCACTCTTGTGCTCCTCCATTTCCAGCACTACAAAGTCAGTGGGAAAGACAAATGGCCCAACCTTGACAATCATGTCCTCAATTATGCCTGATGGGTATTTAATGGAGCCATCAGCAAGTTGGAGACATATCCTGGTTGGTTTGACTTCTTCAGTCAAGCCAAGCTTTCTGATAGTGGATGCAGGTATTAGGTTGATACTTGCCCCAAGATCACATAGAGCTTTCTTGGTACAAGTACCCTCTAATGTGCATGGTATCATAAAGCTTCCAGGATCTTTAAGCTTCTCTGGTAAGCTCTTTAATATGACTGCACTGCATTCTTCAGTGAGAAAAACTTTTTCAGTTTCTCTCCAATCCTTCTTATGACTTAAGATCTCTTTCATGAACTTAGCATAAGAAGGTATTTGCTCAAGTGCTTCTGCAAACGGAATCTTTATTTCAAGAGTCCTTAGATAGTCTGCAAAGCGGGCAAATTGCTTATCCTGTTCCGCTTGGTGGAGTTTCTGAGGATAAGGCATCTTGGCTTTATATTCTTCAACCTTAGTTGCTGCAGGTTTATTCCTTACAGAGGTGGTTGGAGAAGCCTTTTTAGAGGGGTTGCTACCAGCACTCTCAGGTGTCTGGTTCCCCATTGGCGTTTGAACACTAGGATTGGGTGAAGAATGGGCGTTTAACGCCAACTTTTCCCCCTTTTCTAGCGTTTGAACGCCAGAACTGGGCAGGGAATAGGCGTTTAACGCCAGCTTTTCCCCCTTTTCTGGCGTTTGAACGCCAAGAGTATTCCTCTCTGGGCTCTTACTGTGCTTAGAGGGATTTTGGATAGTGGTTTGGTTATCCTCTGTCAATTGTTCCTTTATTGGCTTTTTGCTACTTTGAGTAGTGTTATTCAATGTCTTCCCACTCCTCAGTTGAACTGCTTGGCATTCTTCTGTTATCTGTTTAGATAACTGCTGTTTTGCCTGATTCAACTGTGACTCTATGTTCTTGTTAGCAATTTTAGTTTCTTGGAACATCTCTTTAAATTCTGCTAACTGTTTTGTCATCAGGTGTAATTGCTGATTAAGCTCAGCCATCTGTTCTTGAGGATTAGGATCAGTGGCTACTGCCATAACTTCTTCTTTTGTAGAGGACTCATTACTAGAGTACAAATGTTGATTTCTAGCAACAGTATCTATAAGCTCTTGAGCCTCCTCAATCGTCTTCCTCATATGTATAGATCCACCAGCTGAGTGGTCTAGAGACATCTGAGCTTTTTCTGTAAGTCCATAGTAGAAGATGTGTAGCTGTACCCACTCTAAAAACATTTCAGAGGGGCATTTTCTTAGCATACCTCTATACCTCTCCCAGGCGTTATAAAGGGATTCATTATCCTCTTGTTTAAAGCCTTGGATGTCCAGCCTTAGCTGTGTCATCCTTTTTGGAGGGTAAAATTGATTCAAGAATTTGTCTGATAATTGTTTCCATGTCTTTATGCTTGCTGTAGGTTGGTTATTCAACCACCTCTTAGCTTGATCTTTTACAGCAAATGAAAACAGTAATAGTCTGTAGACATCCTGATCCACCTCTTTATCATGTACTGTGTTAGCAATTTGTAAGAATTGTGCCAGAAACTCAGTAGGTTCTTCCTGTGGAAGACCGGAATACTGGCAATTTTGCTGCACCATGATAATAAGTTGAGGATTTAGCTCAAAGCTGCTTGCTTTAATGGGAGGTATACAGATGCTACTCCCATATGCAGCTGTAATGGGGTTAGCATATGACCCCAGAGTCCTTCTGGACTGTTCAATTCCACTTAGGTCCATGATGGAGAAAGGGAATGTGATATGGATTCACAAGTAAAGTAATATTTTTTTTTCAATGACCGAAAAACTTAAAATAAAATAAAACAAATGGAAGATAAAATCAAATTTCGAAAACTAAAAGAAAATAAGATCAAAGCAAATTGAAAACTAAAACAATTAGATAATTAAAAAGATTTTGGAATTAGCAATTGAGAATATATGATTGAAAATTATTTTGAAAAAGATTTGATTTTGAAATGAGGAAAGAGAAAAACAACAAAATGGCACCAAACTTAAAATTTTTAGAAAATCAAACACAAATTTTCGAAAATTTTAAAGAAAAACACAAAGAGGACACCAAACTTAAAATATGAAACTAAACTTAAATAAAAGACTCTAAACCAACAAAAATAAAATAGTCTTAATCTAAGCAACAAGATAGACCGTCAGTTGTCCAAACTCAAACAATCACCGGCAACGGCGCCAAAAACTTGGTGCACGAAATCACAATCACACTTTTTGCAATTCCGCACAACTAACCAGCAAGTGCACTGGGTCGTCCAAGTAATACCTTACGTGAGTAAGGGTCGATCCCACGGAGACTGTCGGCTTGAAGCAAGCTATGGTTATCTTGTAACTCTTAGTCAGGATATCAATAATTCTCAGGTTTGATTGTGAAAAGCAAAAGAACATGAAATAATTACTTGTTTGCAGTAATGGAGAACAGGTTGAGGTTTTGGAGATGCTCTATCTTCTGAATCTCTGCTTTCCTACTGTCTTCTACTTCAAGCACGCTGGGCTCCTTCCATGGCAAGCTGTATGTAGGGTTTCACCGTTGTCAATGGCTACCTCCCATCCTCTCAGTGAAAATGTTCAACGCGCTCTGTCACAGCACAGCTAATCATCTGTCTGTTCTCAATCGGGTTGGAATAGAATCCACTGATTCTTTTGCGTCTGTCACTAACGCCCAGCCCTCAAAAGTTTGAAGCTCGTCACAGTCATTCAATCCTTGAATCCTACTCAGAATACCACAAACAAGGTTTAGACCTTCCGGATTCTCTTGAATGCCGCCATCAATTCTAGCTTATACCACGAAGATTCTGATTAAGGAATCCAAGAGATATCTACCCAATCTAAGGTAGAACGGAGGTGGTTGTCAGGCACACGTTCATAGGTGAGAATGATGATGAGTGTCACGGATCATCACATTCATCAGGTTTAGGAACAAGTGATATCTTAGAATGGAGGCAAGCATGATTGAATGAAAAACAGTAGTAATTGAATTAATCCATCAAGACACAGCAGAGCTCCTCACCCCCAACCATGGGGTTTAGAGACTCATGCCGTAGAAGATACAATGAGAAATGTGTAAAGTGTCATGAGGTAAAGATACAATGTCAAAAGATCCTATTAATAGTGAACTAGTAACCTAGGGTATACAGAAATGAGTAAATGACGTAAAAATCCACTTCCGGGGTCCACTTGGTTTGTGCTTAGGCTGAGC
This sequence comes from Arachis stenosperma, assembly GCF_014773155.1. Classification (NCBI taxonomy): domain Eukaryota; kingdom Viridiplantae; phylum Streptophyta; class Magnoliopsida; order Fabales; family Fabaceae; genus Arachis; species Arachis stenosperma. Next base: position 37,177,951 of record NC_080386.1, read on the forward strand.
ATTGAAACTTTCATGTGTAGAGACTTTTTCTGGAGATAAACGCCAGCTTTTATGCCAGTTTGGGCGTTTAACTCCAATTTTTGTGCCAGTTCCGGCGTTTAATGCCGGGCATTCTTGAGCTAATTTGGAACGCCAGTTTGGGCCATCAAATCTCGGGCAAAGTATAAACTATTATACATTTCTGGAAAGCCCAGGATGTCTACTTTCCAACGCCATTGAGAGCGCGCCAATTGGGCTTTTGTAGCTCCAGAAAATCTACTTCGAGTGCAGGAAGGTTAGAATCCAACAGCATATACAGTCCTTTTCAGCCTCTGAATCAGATTTTTGCTCAGGTCCCTCAATTTCATCCAGAAAATACCTGAAATCACAGAAAAACACACAAACTCATAGTAAAGTCCAGAAAAGTGAATTTTAACTAAAAAATAATAAAAATATACTAAAAACTAACTAAAACATACTAAAAATAATGCCAAAAAGCGTATAAATTATCCGCTCATCACAACCCCATACACTTGAGTGCCTAGAGCGGATACACATCCAGCGAGGGTTTGATCGCTCAATTACATGTTTCCACCCATGATCATCTTCTCTTGCAAGTTTGTGAAATCTTTTAATTATTCAATTCAATTGTGGGTTGATTTGATTGCTAGTACCCTAGCCCTTGTTCTTGTATATGTGTTCTTGGAAATTGATTTATTTTGACCAAGCAATTGTATTCATGTAGATAGATCGCATAGAGATAGGTTGCATTTAGTCAGTTTGCATTGAATAAATGTTGATACCCTTTTGCTTCTTTCTTGATTTTAGCGTGAGGACATGCTTAGTTTAAGTGTGGGGAGATTTGATAAACCCCAATTTCATGGTTTATCTTGTGCTTATTTTACGGGATTTTATCACCTTTTCCCACATTTATTCAATGAAATAGCATGGTTTTGTAATTCTCCCTTAAATTATGCTTAAGTGTGAAAACATGCCTTTTAGGCCCTTAAATTGGTGATTTTAATTCACTTTAATTCCATTCGATACCTTGATTTGCTTGTTGAGCGATTTCAGGTTCATAAGGCAAGTATTAGATGGAAGAAATGAGGAGAAAAGCATACAAAGTGGAGAATGCATGAAGAGACCAAGATTGGAAGTACATCAGTGGGCGCGCAAGCGTACAAGGCGCGCGCGCAGAAGTGGCATCGCGTTGCGATGCGTACGCGTACATGGTGCGTACACGCGGATAAGAAAAGCAGCCAATTGACGTGGACGCGCACATGGCGCGTGCGCGCCGATACTCGCACGTGACCCATTTAAAGGCAAAATGCTTAAGGCAATTTCTGAGCTACCCAGGCCCAAATCCAACTTGTTTCTGAGTGTATTTCATGCAGAATTGAAGCCCAAGAAAGGGGGGAGCAATTATTTGTAGCATTACACTACAAGAAAATGAAACATTTGTAACAAAAATTTTGTATCAAATTTAAAATTGTTACAAAAAAAATGATTTTTTGTAACAATAATTAGTGATTGTTACAGAAGAATAATGTTTTGTAACAACATTACAAGTTGATACAAAACATGCCAATATTTTGTAACAACTTGATTTTTTTTGTTACAAATTATGTTAGTTTTTGTAACGAGCTGTTGTTTTGTTACAAAATATTATAATATTTTGTAACAAAGAATAAAGTAGTTGCAAAAATTTGAAATATTTTGTAACAAAATATCTTTTTGTTTCAAAAACTTCAATTATTTTGTGACAAAAAATTAATTTGTCACAAAATTTAATATTGTTTGTAACAAGTTACTTATTTGTCACAAAATATAAGTATATTTTATAATAAAAAATTATTTCAAAATGTTAAACACTTTGTGAGTAAAAAAATTGTTTATATAATTCTTTTCAGAATAATTTTATTTTGTTTCAAAAATTAAAATATTTTATATATTGTTTATATTTATTAATTTTAAAAATTATAAATATTAATTTTATATTCTTTTAAAAAATTAATACATAATTTTAATTAATAATCATATTTTTATTGTTAACTAAAAATTAATTCGTGAAACTTAAAAAAATTTAATTGAATTATAAATATAAACAACAATAATTAAATATAAAAGAAAAAAATTAAGATAGACAAATTTAGTTAAAGTAATTAAGATTCTTGTGTAATTTTTTATAATTGGTTATTCATATAATTTGAAATTAAAAGCTAGTAATGGAAGAATTATATAATTTAATTTAAGTAATTTTTATTATGAATAAATTATGGTTTATTTTATTAAATTGAGTTCTAAGAAATTAATTTATTAAGAATAATTAAATTAATTTTTATAAACACTTTAAGTTTAAGTTAATTAATATTTATGTATAATTTTTATTATAATTAGTTATTTTATATAAATTGAAATTAAAGTTTTGATAATAAAAAAATAATAAAAAGTTATATCAATAATCTAAATAGTTGATACTTTTAAATTTAAAATTATATTTTATAAAATATAATTAATACATTTATTTTATAATTTAAATAAAAAATAATAATTTAAATTAATTGATATATTGATGTATAAAATTTTATCCATTTTAAAAATAATCTCAACAATATTAAATTCAAATTTTAAATTATTATTTTATCTCAAATATTTTCTAAAATTATTATATTATTTGTATATATTTTATCCTAACTTAAATTTTCTAAATTAAAACCTAATTCTAACCTAATTGCATAAGGCATAAACGCATACAGAAATGAAAGAAAGAAACAGGGGGGACTTGAGGGGGGAAACGAAAATCAGAAAGCGAGGGAGCTGCGAGGGAAAAAGGAGGGGGAAGAGGGAGACGGCGCGGTGGCCGTCACTGCCACCAGTGCTGTTGTTGAATCACCACGGGGGAGAAGGAAAAAGAAGCAGAACCCCGAAGAGAGAGAGATCGACGGAGACGTTCAAATGCCGTTCGTCCTCGCCGGCGCCATGTGTTTTCGCCGCCGCCATGCGTTGCCGTAGACGCCACCATTAGTTTCGCTACCTTCGACCTTGAAGGAGAAAGGGAGAGCAACGCTGACAGAGATTGACGGAAGCCAGTGAAGCGCGTGAGATAAGGGAAGCCGATTCTGTCACCACCGCCGCACCCAGTCGCCGTCCAGCGACGGCAGATCGAGCTTGCCGTCGCTGGAGGTAAACCGGTGTCGCGTCCTTGCTGCCAGAGCCACTAGCGCCACTACTACTACTCAAATTCCACTTCTCTTCTATTAGGGTTTGCGATCTCAGCAGCCTCTTTGAAGCTACTGCCAGTCCTGTCAGGGGGTTCCTGCAGTGAATGCACCACCAGCATCACCATCCTTCTTGTCTTGGTCTCAATTCTAGTTTGGTTCGGTCGTGCTTGCCGGTCTGGTCCGATTGCTTTTCTGCTGAAAAGGTAAGTGCAGTTTATTTGAGTATGGTTGCCTGTATTGTTAGTTGATAATCTACTGATGTTAGCTGAAATATTGTTGCCTATGTTGTTAGTTGATTCTGTTGATGTTGTTGTGGTTGAAATATTGGTGTGGAAGAATATGAGTGTAGTGGAACTCTTTAGATGGTACTTTTCACGACAACTTGGTGGGAAATTACACCTTGATGAACTAGGATACACCATGAAAATCATTAAAACATCTGATGGATATATGTCAGGAGTTAAAGGTTGTTAGAGGCTAGAAGTTGATTAGCTTCCATCTCTTGTATACATATATAAGTTCACTCCTCTCGTGTAAGAACTCATAACATTAAGAATTCATAACAGGAGCCTGTTTCTCTAACTCGATTCTTAACCATGTTCATACTCATTTTTGTGTTCTCTTTTATGTATTTATCAATGACTTTATTTTTTTCTTTTTTGTAAAAGTATTCAACAAAAATAACCACAAGCTTCCCGAGGAGTTAGCAGAGGAGGAAGATATGAAACTTTATGACTTTGGGTATCCTCATGATCATGGCCATCATCATCATCATCATGGGCATCTGCACCACCACCATATTGAGGCCACAAAGGTATCTAGTTTAGGTATTCTATCTGTTTGTAAATATGCCCAAGTGACCATTCTATGTCTTAATCTATTGTTTTTTCTGTTTTTATGTTTTATCTGTGCAACAAAAACCTTGCATGTCAACAATAATACAAATTAAACCAGCACAAATAAAGTTATAGCCTTTTTACAAAGATTAAAAAAAATGAAAGACTTGACAATATAGAATGGTGAAGCAAAGAAAAAATATATTGAGGGATAATTAAAATAATTACCCTATTTTAAGGACATGGGTGTTAGTTTTAAATTCATATTTGATGGTCTTGGGCTTGATAACCCATTGATAAGTGCCATTCTTGTTCTCGTAAACAAGTTCAGTGGTTTCGTAGTTGTATACGGACTGAATCTCAGTCTGTGTGTATTTCACATTAGGGCTCTCAACTTTAAAACTCTCAATAAACATCTTTCTTAATTACTTTCTTCCTAAAGAAAGTAGCTAATAGTCAGGAGAAGCTGACCAAGGAGACTAGCTAGGGAAGGAAATAAAACCCTTGGAGAGGAAGTTAGGGGTGGTTGTATGCAATTTCAATTTTCTTAAACACCTTCTTTTCTGTTGATTTACACACTCAATTCAACTCTTTTCTTCTTTATTTGTAATTTTGGTGCAAGTTATGGCATAAAGGCTCCAAAGTCTAAGTTAAGGATTCAAGCACAACTTCAAAAGGCAATGCAAAACTGTGAGGAGCTAACAAAGGAAATAGATGTGCTCAAAGAAAAACTTGAAGAGCAACGAACACGGTAAGAGGAAGAATTAGCTCAAATGAAAGCTCAACAAGCTATTGTGAACTCTCTCATAGCGCGCTTTGACAATGAAACCAACTAGACCCTAAAGGTACTCCTAAAGTTGCTTATGGTTTTAATACATTTTCGTAGATGATTCCCATTTTATATTAGTATACTTTAATTTGTATATGGATCTATTTATCACATTTTACTTGTGTCATGGTTGAAAAATGACAAATATCCTATTATTTGGTTTGCTAAATTTGGTTGGGTATGGCTGAGACATAAGTTGTGAATTGGTTGTGTTTGTTGGAACCGTGGACGGTGGAAATATCCAAGTTTTAGGGGAGGTTCTGCCGAAATTTTTCTAAACATTTGGATAAAACTTAGTGGAAAAATTATAATTAGTGTTATATCTTGTTTCTAACTTTTTTGATTCGGTTTTTCTTATTTACAGGAGTGCTGAAATGGTGACCATATGCTACTGGTGAACGAAATTGTGATCCTTAAAGTTGGTCTCTTTGTATTTGTATGAAATCAAAAATACCCCAAAGAGATCATGGTATGATGAATTGGGATCTTAATAATCCCTGGCATGATCATAACTCCGTTCAACTTAACCAGCAAGTGTACTGGGTCATCCAAGTAATACCTTACGTGAGTAAGGGTCGATCCCACAGAGATTGTTGGTATAAAGCAAGCTATGGTCACCTTGTAAATCTCAGTTAGGCAGATTAAATGGTTATGGGTTTCGAAAATCAATAATAAATAGAAAATAAAAAGGGATAGAAATACTTATGTAAATCAATAGTGGGAATTTCAGATAAGTTCATGGAGATGCTGTGCTCCTCTCGTATCTCTACTTTTTTATTACATTCATCCAATCCTTCTTACTCCTTTCCATGGCAAGCTGTATGTAGGGCATCACCATCATCAATGGCTACTTTCAATCCTCTCGGGAAAATGGTCCTATGCGCTGTCACTGTACGGCTAATCGTCTGGAGGCATCACCCTTGTTGATAGCTACATCACATTCTCTCAGTGAAAATGGTCCAAATGCTCTGTCACAGCACGGCTAATCATCTGTCGGTTCTCAATCAGGTTGGAATAGAATCCATTGATTTTTTTGCGTTTGTCATCATGCCCAGCCTTCAGGAGTTTGAAGCTCGTCACAGTCATTCAATACCGGAATCGTACTCGGAATACCACAGACAAGGTAAGACTTTCCGGATTCCCAGGATCCTACTCGGAATACCACAGACAAGGTTAGACTTTCCGGATCCCCATGAATGCCGCCATCTATCTAGCTTATACCACGAAGATTCTGTTGGGAATCTAAGAGATATGCGCCCGGCCTAAAGTAGAACGAAAGTGGTTGTCAATCACGCGCGTTCATAGGTGAGAATGATGATGAGTGTCACGGATCATCACATTCATCAAAGTGTTGTGCAACGTATATCTTGGAATAAGAATAAAAGAGAATTGAATAGAAAGTAATAGTAATTGTATTGAAACTTGAGGTACAGCAGAGCTCCACACCCTTAATCTATGGTGTGTAGAAACTCCATTGTTGAAAATACATAAGTGAAAGGTTCAGGCATGGCCGAATGGCCAGCCCCCTAAAACGTGATCACAGGATTCGAAATACAATCCAGGATGCTAATATGATAGCAAAAAGTTCTATTTATAATAAACTAGCTCCTGGGGTTTACATGAGTAAGTAATTGATGCATAAATCCACTTCCGGGGCCCACTTGGTGTATGCTTGGGCTGAGCTTGATCTATCCATGAGCTGAGGCTTTTCTTGGAGTTGAACTCCAAGTTATAACGTGTTTTGGACGTTCAACTCCGGATCATGACGTGTTTCTGGCGTTTAACTCCAGACAGCGGCATGTACTTGGCGTTCAACGCCAAGTTACGTCATCAATTTCCGAATAACGTATGAACTATTATATATTGCTGGAAAGCTCTGGATGTCTACTTTCCAACGCCGTTGAGAGCGCGCCATTTGGAGTTCTGTAGCTCCAGAAAATCGATTTCGAGTGCAGGGAGGTCAGATTCCAACAGCATTAGCAGTCCTTTTGTCAGCCTTTTTCAAAGTTTTGCTCAAGTCCCTCAATTTCAGCCAAAAATTACCTGAAATCACAGAAAAACACACAAACTCATAGTAAAGTCCAGAAATGTGAATTTAACATAAAAACTAATGAAAACATCCCTAAAAGTAGCTTGAACTTACTAAAAACTACCTAAAAACAATGCCAAAAAGCGTATAAATTATCCGCTCATCACAACACCAAACTTAAATTGTTGCTTATCCCTAAGCAACTGAAAATCAAATAGGATAAAAAGAAGAGAATATACTATAAATTCCAAAATATCAATGAATATTAATTCTAATTAGATGAGCGGGACTTGTAACTTTTTGCTTCTGAACAGTTTTGGCATCTCACTTTTTCCTTTGAAGTTTAGAATGATTGGTGATGAGCGGATAATTTATACGCTTTTTGGCATTGTTTTTAGTATGTTTTTAGCATATTTTAGTATATTTTTATTAGTTTTTAGTTAAAATTCACTTTTCTGGAATTTACTATGAGTTTGTGTGTTTTTCTGTGATTTCAGGTATTTTCTGGCTGAAATTGAAGGTCCTGAGCAAAAATCTGATTCAGATGCTGAAAAGGACTGCAGATGCTGTTGGATTCTGACCTCCCTGCACTCGAAGTAGATTTTCTGGAGCTATAGAAACCCAATTGGCGCGCTCTCAACGGCATTGGAAAGTAGACATCCTGGGCTTTCCAGCAATGTATAATAGTTCATACTTTGCCTGAGATTTGATGGCCCAAACTGGCGTTGCAAATCAGCTTCAGAATTCCCAGCGTTTAACGCTGGAACTGGCATAAAAATTGGAGTTAAACGCCCAAACTGGCATAAAAGCTGGCGTTTAACTCCAGAAAAAGTCTCTACACATGAAAGCTTCAATGCTCAGCCCAAGCACACACTAAGTGGACCCAGAAGTGGATTTTTACGTCATTTACTCATCTCTGTATACCCTAGGTTACTTGTTCACTATTAATAGGATCTTTTGACATTGTATCTGTACATCATGACACTTTACACGTTTATCATTGTATCTTCTACGGCATGAGTCTCTAAACCCCATGGTTGGGGGTGAGGAGCTCTGCTGTGTCTTGATGGATTAATGCAATTACTACTGTTTTTCATTCAATCGTGCTTGCTTCCATTCTAAGATATCACTTGTTCCTAAACCTGATGAATGTGATGATCCGTGACACTCATCATCATTCTCAACTATGAACGTGTGCCTGACAACCACCTTCGTTCTACCTTAGATTGAGTAGATATCTCTTGGATTCCTTAATCAGAATCTTCGTGGTATAAGCTAGAATTGATGGCGGCATTCAAGAGAATCCGGAAGGTCTAAACCTTGTCTGTGGTATTCTAAGTAGGATTCAAGAATTGAATGACTGTGACGAGCTTTAAACTCCTGAGGGCTGGGCGTTAGTGACAGACGCAAAAGAATCACTGGATTCTATTCCAACCCGATTGAGAACCGACAGATGATTAGCCGTGCTGTGACAGAGCGCGTTGAACATTTTCACTGAGAGGATGGGAGGTAGCCATTGACAACGGTGAAACCCTACATACAGCTTGCCATGGAAGGAGCCTTGCGTGCTTGAAGAAGAAGACAGTAGGAAAGCAGAGATTCAGAAGATAGAGCATCTCCAAAACCTCAGCCTGTTCTCCATTACTGCAAAACAAGTATTTATTTCATGTTCTTTTACTCATCACAATTAAACCTGAGAATTATTGATATCCTGACTAAGAGTTACAAGATAACCATACCTTGCTTCAAGCCAACAATCTCCGTGGGATCGACCCTTACTCACGTAAGGTATTACTTGGACGACCCAGTACACTTGCTGGTTAGTTGTGCGGAATTGCAAAAGTGTGATTGCAATTTCGTGCACCAAGTTTTTGGCGCCGTTGCCGGGGATTGTTCGAGTTTGGACAACTGACGGCTTATCTTGTTGCTTAGATTAGGACTGTTTTATTTTTGTTGGTTTAGAGTCTTTTATTTGAGTCTAGTTTCATATTCTAAGTTTGGTGTCTTCTTTGTGTTTTACCTTTAAAATTTTCAAAAATTTGTGTTTGATTTTCTAAAAATTTTAAGTTTGGTGTCATTTTGTTGTTTTTCTCTTTCCTAATTTCAAAAATCAAATCTCTTTCAAAATAATTTTCAATCATATCTTTTCTACTGCTAATTCCAAAATCTTTTTAACTAATTAATTGATTTAGTTTTCAATCTACTTTGATCTTTTTTTTTTTAGTTTTCGAAAATTTATTTTGTTTTCCTTTTGTTTTATTCTATTTTTCGGCCAATTCAAGAAAAAAAAAAGAAAAATATTTTACTTCATTTGTGAATTCATATCATATTCCCTTTCTCCATCATGGACCTAAGTGGAATTGAGTAGTAAAATTGCTTTGAGCTAAATCCTCAACTCATTATCATGGTGCAGCAAAATTGCCAGTATTCCGGTCTTCCACAGGAAGAACCTACTAAGTTTCTGGCACAGTTCTTACAAATTGCTGACACAGTACGTGATAAAGAGGTGGATCAGGATGTCTATAGACTATTACTGTTTCCATTTGCTGTAAAAGATCAAGCTAAGAGGTGGTTGAATAACCAACCTACAGCAAGCATAAAGACATGGAAACAGTTATCAGACAAATTCCTGAATCAATTTTACCCTCCAAAAAGGATGACATAGCTAAGGCTGGACATCCAAGGCTTTAAACAAGAGGATAATGAATCCCTTTATAATGCCTGGGAGAAGTATAGAGGTATGCTAAGAAAATGCCCCTCTAAAATGTTTTCAGAGTGGGTACAGTTAGACATCTTCTACTTTGGGCTTACAGAAAAAGCTCAGATGTCTTTAGACCACTCAGCTGGTGGATCTATACACATGAGGAAGACAATTGAAGAGGCTCAAGAACTTATAGATACTGTTGCTAGAAATCAATATTTGTACGCTAGCACTGAGCTCTCTACAAAAGAGGAAGCTATGGCAGTAGCCATTGATCCTAATCCTCAAGAACAGATGATTGAGCTTAATCAGCAATTACACCTGATGACAAAACAGTTAGCAGAATTTAAAGAGATGCTTCAAGAAACTAAAATTGCTAACAAGAACATAGAATCTCAGTTGAATCAGGCAAAACAGCAGCTATCTAAACAGATAACAGAAGAATGCCAAGCAGTTCAACTGAGGAGTGGGAAGACATTGAATAACACTGCTCAAAGTAGCAAAAAGCCAAATAAGGAACAATTGACAGAGGAGGATCAAACCACTGCCCAAAATCCCTCTGAGGACAGTAAGAGCCCAGAGAGGAATACTTTTGGCGTTCAAACGCCAGAAAAGGGGGGAAAGCTGGCGTTAAACGCCCATTCCCTGCCCAGTTCTGGCGTTAAAATGCCAGAAAAGGGGGAAAAGTTTGCGTTAAACGCCCAATCTTCACCCAATCCTGGCGTTCAAACGCCAATGGGGAATCAGACACCTGAGAATGCTGATAGTAACCCCTCTAAAAAGGCTTCTTCAACCACTTCTGTAAGGAATAAACCTGCAGCAACTAAGGTTGAAGAATATAAAGCCAAGATGCCTTATCCTCAAAAACTCCGCCAAGCGGAGCAGGATAAGCAATTTGCCCGCTTTGCAGACTATCTAAGGACTCTTGAAATAAAGATTCCGTTTGCAAAGGCATTTGAGCAAATACCTTCTTATGCTAAGTTCATGAAAGAGATCTTAAGTCATAAGAAGGATTGGAGAGAAACGGAAAAAGTATTTCTCACTGAAGAATGCAGTGCAGTCATTCTGAAAAGCTTCAAGATCCAGGAAGCTTTATGATACCATGCACATTAGAAGGTGCTTGCACCAAGACAGCCCTGTGTGATCTTGGAGCAAGCATCAATCTAATACCTGCATCCACTATCAGAAAGCTTGGGTTGACTGAAGAAGTTAAACCAACCCGGATATGCCTCCAACTTGCTGATGGCTCCATTAAATATCCATCAGGCATAATAGAGGACATGATTGTCAAGGTTGGGCCATTCGCCTTTCCAACTGACTTTGTGGTGCTGGAAATGGAGGAGCACAAGAGTGCAACTCTCATTCTAGGAAGACCTTTCCTAGCAACTGGACGAACTCTCATTGATGTACAAAAGGGAGAAGTAACCCTGAAAGTCAATGAGGATGAGTTCAAGTTGAATTCTGTAAAAGCTATGCAGCACCCAGACACATCAAATGACTGCATGGGCGCTGACATTATTGACTCTTTGGTGGAAGAGATCAATATGACTGAAAGTCTAGAATCAGAGCTAGAGGACATCTTCAAAGATGTACAGCCTGATTTGGAAGAGTCAGAGAGAATAATAGAACCTCTGAAAATCTCTCAAGAAGAAGAGAAGCCTCCCAAGCCCGAGCTCAAACCACTACCACCATCCCTGAAATATGCATTTCTGGGAGAAAGTGATACCTTTCTTGTAATCATAAACTCTGCTTTAAATTCACAGGAAGAGGAAGCACTGATTCAAGTGCTAAGGACACACAAGACAGCTCTTGGGTGGTCCATAAGTGATCTTAAGGGCATTAGCCCAGCTAGATGCATGCACAAGATCCTATTGGAGGATAATGCCAAACCAGTGGTCCAACCACAAAGGAAGCTAAATCCAGCCATGAAGGAGGTGTTGCAGAAAGAGGTCACTAAATTACTAGAGGCTGGGATTATTTATCCTATTTCTGATAGCCCCTGGGTGAGCCCTGTCCAAGTTGTCCCCAAAAAAGGAGGCATGACAGTAGTTCATAATGAAAAAAATGAACTGGTTCCTACAAGAACAGTCACAGGGTGGCGTATGTGTATTGACTACAGAAGGCTCAATACAGCCACTAGAAAGGATCATTTTCCTTTACCATTCATAGACCAAATGCTAGAAAGACTAGCTGGTCATGATTATTACTGCTTTTTGGATGGCTATTCAGGTTACAACCGAATTGCAGTAGATCCTCAAGACCAAGAGAAGACAGCATTTACTTGCCCTTCTGGCGTGTTTGCCTACAGGAGGATGCCTTTTGGTCTGTGTAATGCTCCTGCAACCTTTCAGAGATGCATGCTATCCATCCTCTCTGATATGGTAGAGAAATTCCTGGAAGTCTTCATGGATGACTTCTCAGTATATGGAGACTCATTCAGCTCCTGTCTTAACCACCTAGCACTTGTCCTGAAAAGGTGCCAAGAGACTAACCTGGTTTTAAATTGGGAGAAATGTCACTTTATGGTGACTGAAGGAATTGTCCTTGGACACAAAATTTCAAGCAGGGGAATAGAGGTGGATAAGGCAAAGGTAGAGGTGATTGAAAAATTACCACCACCTGCCAATGTTAAGGCAATCAGAAGCTTTCCAGGGCATGCAGGATTCTACAGAAGGTTTATAAAGGATTTTTCAAAAATTGCAAAACCTCTGAGCAACCTGCTAGCTGCTGACACACCATTTGTGTTTGACACACAGTATCTACAGGCATTTGAGACCCTGAAAGCTAAGCTGGTCACAGCACCAGTCATCTCTGCACCAGACTGGACATTGCCATTCGAACTAATGTGTGATGCCAGTGACCATGCCATTGGTGCAGTGTTGGGACAGAGGCATAACAAGCTTCTGCACATCATTTATTATGACAGTCGTGTTCTAAATGATGCACAGAAGAATTACACAACCACAGAAAAAGAGTTACTTGCAGTGGTCTATGCCATTGACAAGTTTAGATCCTATCTAGTGGGATCAAAGGTGATTGTGTACACTGACCATGCTGCTCTTAAATACTTACTCACAAAGCAGGATTCAAAACCCAGGCTTATAAGATGGGTGTTGCTTCTGCAAGAGTTTGATATAGAAATAAGAGACAGAAAAGGGACAGAGAATCAAGTAGCTGATCATCTGTCCCGAATAGAACCAGTAGCTGGGGCGTCCCTCCCTTCTACTGAGATCTCTGAGACTTTCCCAGATGAGCAACTCTTTGCCATTCAGGAAGCTCCATGGTTTGCAGATATTGCAAATTATAAAGCTGCGAGGTTCATACCACAGGAGTACAGCAGAGTGCAAAGAAAGAAATTAATTTCAGATGCCAAGTACTACCTATGGGATGAGCCATATCTCTTTAAGAGATGTGCAGACGGAATGATCTGCAGATGTGTACCCAGAGAAGAAGCACAAAGGATCCTGTGGCATTGCCATGGATCATAGTATGGGGGACATTTTGGAAGTGAGCGAACAGCCACTAAGGTCCTCCAATGTGGCTTCTACTGGCCTACTCTCTATAGAGATGCCCGAGAGTTTGTGCGTAACTGTGACAGCTACCAAAGAGCTGGTAACTTGCCTTACGGATACGCCATGCCTCAACAAGGGATCTTAGAGGTTGAGTTGTTTGATGTATGGGGAATTGACTTTATGGGTCCATTCCCACCATCATACTCAAACACCTACATTCTGGTGGCAGTGGACTATGTATCTAAATGGGTAGAAGCAGTTGCTACACCCACTAATGATACTAAAACCGTGCTGAAATTCCTCCAGAAACACATCTTCAGCAGATTTGGTGTTCCCAGAGTCATAATCAGTGATGTGGGTACTCATTTCTGCAATAAACAACTTTACTCTGCTATGGTCCGATATGGAATTAGCCACAAAGTGGAAACCCCGTATCATCCACAGACAAATGGGCAAGCTGAAGTCTCTAACAGAGAGCTAAAAAGAATCCTAGAACAGACTGTAATAGCCCGAAGAAAGGATTGGGCAAAGAGCTTGGATGATGCTCTGTGGGCATACAGAACAGCATTCAAGACTCCAATAGGAACCTCACCATACCAACTTGTGTATGGCAAGGCCTGTCATCTGCCCGTGGAACTGGAACATAAAGCCTACTGGGCAACCAGATTCCTAAACCTGGATGCTAAGTTAGCTGGTGAAAAGAGATTACTCCAGCTAAATGAGCTAGATGAATTTAGACTCAGTGCCTTTGAAAATGCAAAGATTTATAAGGAAAAGGCAAAGAAGTGGCATGACAAGAAGTTGTCATCCAGAGTCTTTGAGCCAGGACAAAAAGTTTTGCTCTTCAACTCTAGGCTCAGATTGTTCCCAGGAAAACTTAAATCCCGGTGGAGGGGTCCGTATGTGATTACAGGAGTGTCACCATATGGATATGTTGAGCTTCAGGATACTGATTCTGACAAAAAGTTCATTGTTAATGGACAGAGGATCAAGCATTATCTTGAAAGCAATTTTGAGCAGGAATGCTCAAAACTGAGGCTGGAATGATCCTCAGTGAAGGTCCAGCTAAAGACAATAAAGAAGCGCTTGCTGGGAGGCAACCCAGTCATTAGCAGGTTATATGTTTTGTTTCTACAAGGGCAATTATCAAAATTTAAGGAATTCACAGAGTTACAGAAGGGTTCAGTACAGAAAGCAGAGAAAAAGAGCTTGCTGGCGAAAAAACGCCAGTAAGGGGTACTTTGGGCGTTAAACGCCAGAATGGGCACCATTCTGGGCGTTTAACGCCAGTAAAGGTGCCATTTTGGGCGTTAAACGCCAGAATGGGCACCATTCTGGGTGTTTAATGCCAGGTGTGCAGCATCCTGGGCGTTTAGCAAAACGCCCAGTGATAAAGGGATTTCTAGCGTTTAACGCCAGCCAGGGTACCTGGCTGGGCGTTAAACGCCCAAATTAGCCAACAAACGGGCGTTAAACGCCAGAATGGATACCATTCTGGGCGTTTAACGCCAGAAAGGCAGGGGGAGGAGATTTTGTTTCCCAATTCAAATTTTTTCAAACTTTCTTGTTTTGATTCATATTTTTCTGCATAAACACATTACAATCTTTCATCATTCACCTTCCAATTTCAAAAATTAAAATCTTCTTCAAATCTTTTTCAAATCCTTTCCTAGGCTCTTTCAAAACTCAATTATCTCCTCAAATTTTTTTTCCATATCTTCTCAAATCTCCCTCAAATTTTCGAAAATCTCCCCTCCTCTCTTATTTAAACACATTCGGCCACCCTATTTCCCCACACCATTCAAATTTGCTCTCCTCTCTCTCCCTTCTTTCCTTTCTTTTGCTTGAGGACAAGAAAACCTCTAAGTTTGGTGTGCTTTTCCGTGATCACTAAGCCAAGATTCATCAAGATCATGGCTCCTAAGGGAAAACAAACCAATTTAAGAGGAAAGAAAGAGAATAATCCAAAGAATCTTTGGAATCAAGAGAAGTTCTTAACCAAAGAACATGAAGACCATTATCACAAAATAATGGGTCTGAGGTCAGTGATCCCGAAAGTCAAATTCAATCTGAAAGAAGATGAATATCCGGGGATCCAAGAGCAAATTCGAAACAGAGGATGGGAAGTTCTAACCAATCCTGAGATAAAGGTTAGAAGAAATATGGTTCAGGAATTCTACTCAAATCTGTGGCTGACAGATAAGCAGAGAATGACTGGAACTACTTTCCATACTTACAGAACCATGGTCAGAGGGAAAGTTATGTACTTCCATCTGGACAAAATAAGAGAAATCTTCAAATTGCCTCAACTGCAGGATGATCCTGAATCCTTTAATAGGAGAATGATGAGAGCAGATAAGGGGTTGGATCAAGTTCTAGAGGACATTTGCCTCCCTGGAACTAAGTGGATAACCAATTCAAAAGGTGTCCCAAACCAACTCAAGAGGGGAGACCTCAAACCAATTGCAAGAGGGTGGCTAGACTTTATTGGGCGTTCCATATTGCCCACTAGCAACCGTTCTGAGGTCACTATCAAGAGAGCAGTGATGATTCATTGTATTATGCTTGGAAAAGAAGTGGAGGTTCATCATCTGATTGCTTGTGAGATCTACACAATTGCAAATAAGAATTCCACTGAAGCCAAACTGGATTACCCAAGCTTGATCTCCTTGCTCTGTAAAGAGGCAGGGGTGAAGATGGGAGTAGATGAATTCATACCCATTGAACATCCAATCACCAAGAAGTCAATGGAAGGACAAATGCAAGACAACTCTATCAAGAAGAGGGCGCAGGAGTTCCTCCCTGAATTCCCTGAAATTGACTACTGGGCCAGCCTAGAAGCATCTATTACCAAGTTGCAAGAAACTATGGAGCAACTTAAGGAAGAACAGCAGAATCAGAACTGCATGCTCTGCAAATTGCTGAAGGAACAAGAGAAGCAGGGGCGTGAACTTCAAGAATTGAAACGCCAAAAGCTCTCCTCTCAAGTTGAGGGAGCATCCACTTCTCAAGGTTGTTGAGTCCTAACTCTGTGATAACCTCTATCATTAGAAGCCTATCTAAATTTTTGTTTTCTATTCCTACTAGTCTCATCTTATATCTATTTTTGAGTCTTGTTCTTAATTCATAATTAATAAAAATTAAAGTTCATGTCTTAAAGCTATGAATGTCCTATGAACCCATCACCTCTCTTAAATGAAAAGTGCTTTAATCACAAAAGAACAAGAAGTACAAGATTTCGAATTTATCTTTGAAACTAGTTGATTTAGTTTGATGTGGTGACAATTCTTTTTGTTTTCTGAATGAATGCTTGAACAGTGCATATGTCTTTTGAATTTGTTGTTTTAAGGATGTTAAAATTGTTGGCTCTTGAAAGAATGAGGAAAAAGAGAACTGTTATTGAGGATCTGAAAAATCATCAAATTGATTCTTGAAGCAAGAAAAAGCAGTGATTCAAAAAAAATAGAAGAAAAAGAAAGAAATAAAGTTGTGATCCAAGGCAAAAAGAGTGTGCTTAAGAACCCTGGACACCTCTAATTGGAGACTCTAGCAAAGCTGAGTCACAATCCGAAAAGGTTCACCCAATTATGTGTCTGTGGCATGTATGTGTCCGGTGGTAATACTAGAAGACAGAGTGCTTTGGGCCACAGCCAAGACTCATAAAGTAGCTATGTTCAAGAATCATAATTCTTAACTAGGAGAATCAAAAACACTATCTGAGTTCTGAGTTCCTATGGATGCCAATCATTCTAAACTTCAAAGGATAAACTGAGATGTCGAAACTGTTCAGAAGCAAAAAGTTACTAGTCCCGCTCATCTAATTGGAGCTAAGTTTCTTTGATATTTTGAAATTTATAGTATATTCTCTTCTTTTTATTCTATTTTGATTTTCAGTTGCTTGGGGACAAGCAACAATTTAAGTTTGGTGTTGTGATGAGCGGATAATTTATACGCTTTTTGGCATTATTTTTAGTATGTTTTTAGCATATTTTAGTTAGTTTTTAGTATATTTTTATTAGTTTTTAGTTAAAATTCACTTTTCTAGAATTTACTATGAGTTTGTGTGTTTTTCTGTGATTTCAGGTATTTTCTGGCTGAAATTGAGGGTCCTGAGCAAAAATATGATTCAGAGGCTGAAAAGGACTGCAGATGCTGTTGGATTCTGACCTTCCTGCACTCGAAGTAGATTTTATTGAGCTACAGAAGCCCAATTGGGGCGCTCTTAACGGCGTTGGAAAGTAGACATCCTGGGCTTTCCAGCAATGTATAATAGTCCATACTTTGCCCGAGATTTGATGGCCCAAACTGGCGTTGCAAATCAGTTTCAGAATTCCCAGCGTTTAACGCTGGAACTGGCATAAAAATTGGAGTTAAACGCCCAAACTGGCATAAAAGCTGGCGTTTAACTCCAGAAAAAGTCTCTACCATGAAAGCTTCAATGCTCAGCCCAAGCACACACTAAGTGGACCCAGAAGTGGATTTTTACGTCATTTACTCATCTCTGTATACCCTAGGTTACTAGTTCACTATTAATAGGATCTTTTGATATTGTATCTGTACCTCATGACACTTTACACATTTCTCATTGTATCTTCTACGGCATGAGTCTCTAAACCCCATGGTTGGGGGTGAGGAGCTCTGCTGTGTCTTGATGGATTAATGCAATTACTACTGTTTTTCATTCAATCATGCTTGCTTCCATTCTAAGATATCACTTGTTCCTAAACCTGATGAATGTGATGATCCGTGACACTCATCATCATTCTCAACTATGAACGTGTGCCTGACAACCACCTCCGTTCTATCTTAGATTGAGTAGATATCTCTTGGATTCCTAAATCAGAATCTTCGTGATATAAGCTAGAATTGATGGCGGCATTCAAGAGAATCCGGAAGGTCTAAACCTTGTCTGTGGTATTCTAAGTAGGATTCAAGGATTGAATGACTGTGACGAGCTTCAAACTCCTGAGGGCTGGGCGTTAGTGACAGACGCAAAAGAATCACTGGATTCTATTCCAACCCGATTGAGAACCGACAGATGATTAGCCGTGTTGTGACAGAGCGCATTGAACATTTTCACTGAGAGGATGGGAGGTAGCCATTGACAACGGTGAAACCCTACATACAGCTTGCCATGGAAGGAGCCTTGCGTGCTTGAGGAAGAAGACAGTAGGAATGCAGAGATTCAGAAGATAGAACATCTCCAAAACCTCAGCCTGTTCTCCATTACTGCAAAACAAGTATTTATTTCATGTTCTTTTACTCATCACAATTAAACCTGAGAATTATTGATATCCTGACTAAGAGTTACAAGATAACCATAGCTTGCTTCAAGCCAACAATCTCCGTGGGATCGACCCTTACTCACGTAAGGTATTACTTGGACGACCCAGTACACTTGCTGGTTAGTTGTGCGGAATTGCAAAAGTGTGATTGCAATTTCGTGCACCAATTGGCTTCTCTAGGAATTTAGAATTTCGGATAGTGTTATTGACTTTCCTAGTTAAGCATGTTGATTCTTGAACACAGCTACTTATGAGTCTTGGCCGTGGCCCTAAGCATTTTGTTTTCCAGTATTACCACCGGATACACAAATGCCACAGACACATAACTGGGTGAACCTTTTCAGATTGTGACTCAGCTTTGCTAGAGTCCCCAGTTAGTGGTGTCCAGAGCTCTTAAGCACACTCTTTTTGCTTTGGATCACGACTTTAACCACTCAGTCTCAAGCTTTTCACTTGGACCTTCATGACACAAGCACATGGTTAGGGACAGCTTGATTTAGCCGCTTAGGTCTGGATTTTATTTCCTTAGGCCCTCCTATCCATTGATGCTCAAAGCCTTGGATCCTATTTACCCTTGCCTTTTGGTGTTAAGGGCCATTGGCTTTTTCTGCTTGCTTTTTCTTTTTCTTTCTTTTTTTTCGCAAGCTTTTTGTTTTCACTGCTTTTTCTTGCTTCAAGAATCAATTTCATGATTTTTCAGATCATCAATAACATTTCTCTTTGTTCATCATTCTTTCAAGAGCCAACAATTTTAACATTCATAAACAACAAGATCAAAAATATGCACTGTTCAATCATTCATTCAGAAAACAAAAAGTGTTGTCACCACATCAATAAAATTAAATTAAATTCAAGGATAATTTTCGAAATTCATGTACTTCTTGTTCTTTTGAATTAAAACATTTTTCATTTAAGAGAGGTGAAGGATTAATGGAATTATTCATAACTTTAAGGCATAGTCACTACATACTAATGATCATGAAGTAGAGACACAAAACATAAATAGGCATATTACATAAAAACCGAAAAGCAGAAAGAAATAAGAACAAGGAATGAATCCACCTTTAGTGGCGTCTTCTTCTTGAAGGTCCAACAATGTCCTTAAGCTCTTATATGTCCCTTCCTTGCCTTTGTTGCTCCTCCCTCATTGCTCTTTGATCTTCTCTTATTTCATGGAGAATGATGGAGTGCTCATGATGTTCCACCCTTAATTGTTCCACATTGTGGCTCAAATCTTCTAAGGAAGTATTGAGTTGTTCCCAATAATTGTTGGGAGGAAAGTGCATCCCTTGAGGCATCTCAGGGATTTCTTGATGATGAGCTTCCTCATGCATCTCTTGAGATCCGTGGAGGGTCTCTCTTGCTTGCTCCATCCTCTTCTTGGTGATGGGCTTATCCTCTTCAATGAGGATGTCTCCTTCTATGATAACTCCAGCTGAGTAACATAGATGGCAAATAAGGTGAGGAAAAGCTAGCCTTGCCATGGTGGAGGGCTTGTCGGCTATTTTGTAGATTTCATTGGAGATGACCTCATGAACTTCTACTTCCTCTCCAATCATGATGCTATGAATCATGATGGCCCGATCCACAGTAACTTCAGATCAGTTGCTAGTGGGAATGATGGAGCGTTGAATGAACTGCAGCCATCCTCTAGCCACAGGCTTGAGGTCCAGTCTTCTTAGTTGAACTGGCTTGCCTTTGGAGTCTCTCTTCCATTGAGCTCCTTCCACACATATGTCCATTAGGACTTGGTCCAACCCTTGATTAAAGTTGACCCTTCTAGTATAGGGGCGTTCATCTCCGTGCATCATGGGCAAGTGAAACACCAACCTCACATTTTCTGGACTAAAATCTAAGTATTTCCCCCGAACCATTGTGAGATAATTCTTTGGATTCGGGTTTATACTTTGATCATGGTTCCTAGTAATCCATGCATTGGCATAGAACTCTTGAACCATTAAGATTCCGACTTGTTGCATGGGGTTGGTTAAGACTTCCCAACCTCTTCTTCGGATCTCATGTCGGATCTCCGGATACTCATTTTTCTTGAGCTTGAAAGGGACCTCAGGGATCACCTTCTTCTTTGCCACAACATCATAGAAGTGGTCTTGATGGCTTTTGGAGATGAATCTTTCCATCTCCCATGACTCGGAGGTGGAAGCTTTTGTCTTTCCTTTTCCTTTTCTAGAGGATTCTCCGGCCTTAGGTGCCATTGATGGTAATGGAAAAACAAAAAACTTATGCTTTTACCACACCAAACTTAAAATATTGCTCGCCCTCGAGCAAGAGAAGAAAGAAGAGAAGAAGAAGAAGAAGAGAATATGGAGGAGAAGGGTAAGTGTAGGTTCGGCCAAGGTATAGAAGAGGGGGTTGTGTTGTGTGAAAATGAAGTAGAATGGAAGGGTTTATATAGGGAAAGGGGAGAGTGAAGTTTCGGCCATATAGGGTGGGATTGGGTAGGAAAGAAAATTTGAATTTGGAAGGTAGGTGGGGTTTATGGGGAAGAGTGGATGGATGTGAGTGGTGAAGGTGACTGGGAAGAGAGATTGAGGTGATTGGTGAAAGGTTTTGGGAAGTGTGACATGGGGAAGAGTAAAATAGGATTAGGAGGTAAGGTGGGAATATAGTAGGTGGGGATCCTGTGGGGTCCACAGATCCTGAAGTGATCCTGTGGGGTCCACAGATCCTGAGGTGTCAAGGAATTCCATCCCTGCACCAAATAGGCATGTAAAATGCCTTTGCACACCATTCTGGCATTTAAACGCCCATTGGTGCACGTTCTGGGCATTCAACGCCCACATGGAACATGTTTCTGGCGTTGAACGCCAGTTTCATACTTGTTACTGGCGTTCAGCGCCAGCTTTTCCTCTTAGGCACATTACTGGCGTTCAGCGCCAGAATGTTGCTTGTTTCTGGCATTCAGCGCCAGGTTGATGCTCTGTTCTGGCGTTGAACGCCAGCCAGATGCTCCTTACTGGCGTTGAACGCCAGCCTGTGCTTCCTCCAGGGTGTGATTTTTCTTCTGCTGTTTTTGATTCTGTTTTTAATTTTTCTATTTTTTTCGTGACTCCACATGATCATGTACCTAATAAAACACAAAATAACAATAAAATAAAATAAAAATTAGATAAATAAAATTGGGTTGCCTCCCAACAAGCGCTTCTTTAATGTCAATAGCTTGACAGTGGCTCTCATGGAGCCACTAAGGTGATCAGGTCAATGTTGTATAGTCCCAACACCAAACTTAGAATTTGGATAGGGGGTCTTAACACCAAACTTAGAGTTTGACTGTGGGGGCTCTTCTTGACTCTAAACTGAGAGAAGCTCTTCATGCCTACTCTCTTTTGTCACAGAGGGATTGCCATATGCCTTAAACACAAGGTAGTCCCCATTCAATTGAAGGACTAGTTCACCTCTGTTGACATCTATCACAGCTCCTGCTGTAGCTAGGAAAGGTCTTCCAAGGATGATGCATTCATCATCTTCCTTCCTAGTGTCTAAGATTATGAAATCAGCAGGGATGTAAAGGCCTTCAACCTTTACTAACACGTCCTCCACTATTCCATAAGCTTGTCTCAATGACTTGTCTGCCAATTGTAATGAGAACAAGGCAGGTTGTACCTCAATGATCCCCAGCTTCTCCATTACAGAGAGTGGCATAAAATTTATCCCTGACCCCAGATCACACAGAGCCTTTTCAAAGGTCATGGTGCCTATGGTACAAGGTATTAAGAACTTGCCAGGATCTTGTCTCTTTTGAGGTAAAATTTGCTGAATCCAGGTATCCAGTTCACTAATGAGCAAAGGAGGTTCACTTTCCCAAGTCTCATTACCAAACAACTTGGCATTCAGCTTCATGATAGCTCCTAAATATTGAGCAACTGGCTCTCCAATCACATCTTCATCCTCTTCAGAGGAAGAATAGTCTTCAGAGCTCATGAATGGCAGAAGGAGATTTAATGGAATCTCTATGGTCTCTATATGAGCCTCAGATTCCTTTGGATCCTTAATAGGAAACTCCTTCTTGCTTGAGGGACGTCCCAGGAGGTCTTCCTCACTAGGATTTTCGTCCTCCTCCTCCCTTGTGCATTCGGCCATATTGATTATATCAATGGCCTTGCACTCTCCTTTTGGATTTTCTTCTGTATTGCTTGGGAGAATACTGGGAGAAGTTTCAATGACTTTCTTACTCAGCTGGCCCACTTGTGCCTCCAGATTCCTGGTGGAGGATCTTGTTTCACTCATGAAACTGAAAGTTGCCTTTGACAGATCAGGGACTACATTGGCTAAATTAGAAGTGTTTTATTCAGAATTCTCTGTCTGCTACTGAGAGGATGATGGAAAAGGCTTGCTATTGCTCAGCCTATTGCGTCCACCATTGTTAAAGCCTTGTTGAGGCTTTTGTTGATCCTTCCATGAGAAATTTGGATGATTTCTCCAAGATGAGTTATAGGTGTTTCCATAAGAAATTTGGATCATAAGCTTCTTTAGAAGCTGCCTCTTTAGTACTGTTGGATGCATTTTGCCATCCATTCAGACTTTGAGAGATCATGTTGACTTGCTGAGTCAACACTTTGTTTTGAGCCAATATGGCATTCAGAGCATCAATTTCAAGAACTCCCTTCCTCTGAGGTGTCCCATTATTCACGGAATTCCTCTCAGAAGTGTACATGAATTGGTTATTTGCAACCATGTCAATTAGTTCTTGAGCTTCTGCAGGCGTTTTCTTTAGGTGAATGGATCCACCTGCAGAATGGTCCAATGACATTTTCGAAAACTCAGATAGACCATAATAGAATATATCTAATATGGTCCATTCTGAAAACATATCAGATGGACATCTTTTGGTCAGCTGCTTGTATCTTTCCCAAGCTTCATAGAGGGATTCACCATCTTTTTGTTTGAAGATTTGAACATCCACTCTTAGCTTGCTCAGCTTTTGATGAGGAAAGAATTTATCCAAGAAGGCAGTGACCAGCTTATCCCAGGAGTCCAGGCTATCCTTAGGTTGTGAATCCAACCATATTCTAGCTCTGTCTCTTACAGCAAAAGGGAAAAGCATGAGCCTGTAAACTTCAGGATCTACTCCATTCGTCTTAACAGTCTCACAGATCTGCAAGAACTCAGTTAAAAACTGATAAGGATCTTCGGATGGAAGTCCATAAAACTTGTAGTTTTGTTGCATTAAGGCAACTAGCTGAGGTTTCAGCTCAAAGTTATTGGCTCCAATGGCAGGAATGGAGATGCTTCTTCCATCAAACTTGGAAGTTGGCTTGGTAAAGTCGCCAAGCGTCCTTCTTGCATTATCATTATTGGGTTCGGCTGCCATCTCCTTTTCTTGTTCGAAATTTTCTGAAAGGTTACTTTTGGATTGTTGTAATTTAGCTTCTCTTAGTTTCCTCTTCAAAGTCCTTTCAGGTTCAGGATCAATTTCAACAAGAGTGCTTTTTTCCTTGTTTCTGCTCATATGAAAGAGAAGAAAACAAGAAAAGAAAGAGGAATCCTCTATGTCACAGTATAGAGATTCCTTTATGTTAGTAGAAAAAGAAAGGTGGTAGAAGAAAGAAAAGTGAAGGATCCAAACACAAGGGATATATTGGGTTCGGATTTTTAGATGAAGAGAGGTGAAGAGAAGTGTTAGTAAATAAATAATTAAATAGAATAAGAAAAGAGAGGGAGAATTTCGAAAATAATTTTAAAGAAGGTGTTAGTAATTTTCGAAAATTATAGATAAGATAAGATTAAAATTAAAATTTAAAACAAAAAAGAATTTTTGAAAAAAGAGATGAGATATTTTCGAAAATTAGAGAGGGAAAAGTAGTTAGGTGGTTTTGAAAAAGATAAGAAACAAACACAAAGTCAAAAAGTTAGTTGAAAAAGATATTAAAATCAAATTTTGAAAAGATTAGAAGATAGGAAGTTAGATGAGATATTTTGAAATCAAATTTTTGAAAAAGATAAAATTTTTGAAAAAAGATAAGATAAAAGATAAAAAGATTTAATTCAAAAATTTTAAAATTACTTACTTCACTAACAAGAAACTACAAGATAAGATTCTAGAACTTAAAGATTGAACCTTTCTTAACAAGAAAGTAACAAACTTCTAATTTTTGAATATTTGATATAAAGATAATAAAAAGATTTTGAAAATATTTTGAAAAAGATTTTTGAAATTTTCGAAAAATAGAAAAAAATGAAAAAGATATAATTTTTGAAAAAGATTTTGAAAAGATAAGATTTTTTTAAAATTGAAAATTTGACTTGACTTGTAAGAAACAACTAATTTTAAAAATTTTTGACTTGGTCAACTCAAATTTTCGAAATTTTGGAGAAAAGTAAGGAAAATATATTTTTTTGATTTTTGAATTTTTAATTATGAGAGAGAAAAACACAAACATGACCCAAAACATGAAAATTTTGGATCAAAACACAAGATGCATGCAAGAACACTATGAATGTCAAGATGAACACCAAGAACACTTTGAAGATCATGATGAACATCAAGAACATAATTTTGAAAAATTTTTGATGCAAAGAAAACATGCAAGACACCAAACTTAGAAATCTTTAATGCATAGACTCTAACAAACGAAAAATGCATATGAAAAACAACAAACAACACAATACAAGAAAACATCAAGATCAAACAAGAAGACTTATCAAGAACAACTTGAAGATCATGAAGAACACTATGAATGCATGGAATTTTCAAAATGCAAGAAAAAATTTTTAAAGCATGCAATTGACACCAAACTTAAAATTAACACTAGACTCAAACAAGAAACACAAAATATTTTTTATTTTTATGATTTTCTAATTTTTTTTTTTGGATTTTTATAAATTTTTTTTGAAAATATTTGTGGAAAAACGAAAAAGAAAAGAAAGTTTTGAAAAAGATTTTTAAAAAATTTTGAAAAGAAAATTACCTAATCTGAGCAACAAGATGAACCGTCAGTTGTCCATACTCAAACAATCCCCGACAATGGCGCCAAAAACTTGGTGGACGAAATTGTGATCCTTAAAGTTGGTCTCTTTGTATTTGTATGAAATCAAAAATACCCCAAAGAGATCATGGTGTGATGAATTGGGATCTTAATAATCCCTGGCATGATCATAACTCCGTTCAACTTAACCAGCAAGTGTACTGGGTCATCCAAGTAATACCTTACGTGAGTAAGGGTCGATCCCACAGAGATTGTTGGTATGAAGCAAGCTATGGTCACCTTGTAAATCTCAGTTAGGCAGATTAAATGGTTATGGGTTTCGAAAATCAATAATAAATAGAAAATAAAAAGGGATAGAAATACTTATGTAAATCAATAGGGGGAATTTTAGATAAGTGCATGGAGATGCTGTGCTCCTCTCGTATCTTTACTTTTTTATTACATTCATCCAATCCTTTTTACTCCTTTCCATGGCAAGCTGTATGTAGGGCATCACCATCATCAATGGCTACTTTCAATCCTCTCGGGAAAATGGTCCTATGCGCTGTCACTGCAAGGCTAATCGTCTGGAGGCATCACCCTTGTTGATAGCTACATCCCATCCTCTCAGTGAAAATGGTCCAAATGCTCTGTCACAGCACGGCTAATCATCTGTCGGTTCTCAATCAGGTTGGAATAGAATCCATTGATTCTTTTGCGTTTGTCATCACGCCCAGCCTTCAGGAGTTTGAAGCTCGTCACAGTCATTCAATACCGGAATCCTACTCGGAATACCACAGACAAGGTAAGACTTTCCGGATTCCCAGGATCCTACTCGGAATACCACAGACAAGGTTAGACTTTCTGGATCCCCATGAATGCCGCCATCTATCTAGCTTATACCACAAAGATTCTGTTGGGGAATCTAAGAGATTTGCGCCCGGCCTAAAGTAGAACGAAAGTGGTTGTCAATCACGCGCGTTCATAGGTGAGAATGATGATGAGTGTCATGGATCATCACATTCATCAAAGTGTTGTGCAACGTATATCTTGGAATAAGAATAAAAGAGAATTGAATAGAAAGTAATAGTAATTGTATTGAAACTTGAGGTAGAGCAGAGCTCCACACCCTTAATCTATGGTGTGTAGAAACTCTACTGTTGAAAATAAATAAGTGAAAGGTTCAGGCATGGCTGAATGGCCAGCCCCCTAAAACGTGATCACAGGATTCAAAATACAATCCAGGATGCTAATATGATAGCAAAAAGTTTTATTTATAATAAACTAGCTCCTAGGGTTTACATGAGTAAGTAATTGATGCATAAATCCACTTCCGGGGCCCACCTGGTGTATGCTTGGGCTGAGCTTGATCTATCCACGAGCTGAGGCTTTTCTTGGAGTTGAACTCCAAGTTATAACGTGTTTTGGGCGTTCAACTCCGGATCATGACGTGTTTCTGGCGTTTAACTCCAGACAGCGGCATGTACTTGGCGTTCAACGCCAAGTTACGTCGTCAATTTCCGAATAAAGTATGGACTATTATATATTGCTGGAAAGCTCTGAATGTCTAATTTCCAACGCCATTGAGAGCGCACCATTTGGAGTTCTGTAGCTCCAGAAAATCCATTTCGAGTGCAGGGAGGTCAGATTCCAACAGCATCAGCAGTACTTTTGTCAGCCTTTTTCAGAGTTTTGCTCAAGTCCCTCAATTTCAGCCAGAAATTACCTGAAATCACAGAAAAACACACAAACTCATAGTAAAGTCCAGAAATGTGAATTTAACATAAAAACTAATGAAAACATCCCTAAAAGTAGCTTGAACTTACTAAAAACTACCTAAAAACAATGCCAAAAAGCGTATAAATTATCCGCTCATCAGCTACCTTGAGGGCTCAAAAATGTTTTGATTCATAGAGACACTAATCTATGTTAGAACTTTTATGTTTTGGTTGAACTTTTATGTTAGGACTTTTATGTTTTGGTTGAACTAATCAATGTACTCACTAGCTAATGTTATTTTGTTTGAAGACAATTTTAGCTAAAAGGATCTTGTTTGACTTATGTATATTTTTGCATATTATATACATGTAAACTTGCTTATTAAAAACATTAATATGTTAGTTAATTTAAAAAATAATTTAGTAAATTATGCATGTAATTTGTAATAAAAAAAAGTTGTTCCAAAATAATTAATTTGCTTTCGTAACTAAAGAAAAAAAATGTTACAAAATCATGTTACATTTTGTAACAAAATTCTTTGATAAGAAAAAATTGACTGTCTCGAAAAATACCCTCAAGATCAAAATTTGTTACCACTTTTGTAACGGCTTCTGGTTTTTTGTATTAAAAAAATTGTTACAAAATATGGTATTGAATTGTAACAGTTCCATTTTTCGTTACAAAAACTTTTTGTAACGGGACTTACTGCAATGGATCCTTTTTTTTCTTACAAAAAATTTTTGTGTCAAAATATCGACGTTTTGTAACAATATTTTTGTTACAAATACGCCTTTTTCTTGTAGTGTTTGCATCATGTAGTGTAGTTTCTAGAGAGAGAAGCTCCCTCTTCTCTCTAGAATTAGATTAGGTTAGGCTATTTCCATCTTAGATCTAGGTCCAATCTCATATTTTCATCTTGATTCCTTTATGAATTCTTGCTTCTACTCTTTGATTCTCATGGTTTGTAGTGTTAAATTTCCTTTTATGCTCTCTTTTATGTTCATGGATGCTCATGTTGGATTTAGATCTCTTTTAATGCAATTTGATGTTGATGTTTCTTTTATTGATGATTTGAGTTGTTGATTTACTTTTCTTGCAATTGGTAGTTGGTAGATTTATTATTCTTACACATTTATTATGCTTTCCTTTATTACCCGCCAAGTTTTTGACAAAATGCTTGGCTGGGCTTTAGAGTAGACTTTGAGCATTCTTGGCTTGGAAAGAGTAACTAGGTCATCTTGAGTCATGAAAACCCAACCTATATTGGTGATCTAGAGTTGTTAGCTAGTATTGTTTCCATTAACTCTAATCTCTTGCTAATTTGATTAGTGAGTTGATTAGGACATTTGGATTGAGATTAGCTAGTCTTGTTAGACTTTCTCTCATGGAAGATAACTCATACCTTCTTCCAACATTGGGGATGACGTAATGAGATAGATTCTTGTTACTATTGTGATATGATTGATTAGACTTGTTTGACATTCTCCCTATGTGAAGATAACATGATACCTTCTTCTATTTGTTGGAGTTGACTAAATGAGATGAATTAATCATTGTATGACTAGGATAGAAAGCCTATATTCTCAATCTTTGCCATGAATGTCTCTCTCTTAATTACTTGCTTTCTCTTATTTAATTGTCTTCCTTAATTACTTGCTTGATTTACTTTTCTTGCTATTTACTTTTATTGCCCCTTCTATAAATCAAACCCCTTGTTCTTCATAGCCAATAATTGACCACATCATTGCAATCCTTTGTGAGACGACCCAGAGTTTAATACTTCGGTTAATTCTTAATTGGTGTTTGTACTTGTGACAAAACCATATTTTAATTTGATGTGAGAGTTATTTGTTGGTTTGGAGCTATACTTGCAATGTAAACATTTTGTGAAATTCCTTACCGACAATAAACAGCACATCATGCACTCTTTTTCTTGAAAAGGGTTTTTAATGAGGCGCCAAGCCAAGATCTACAAACTGCCTAACTTAGAAGGGTAAAACACACGCATGTATATATTTGCATATTTTCTATTTTGAATAAAGTTTTTCCAGATTTTCTAAAATCATCTTCAAGACGCTTTAATCTGAAATGCAAAAAATTCATCGCCCGAATATAAAGCTACAGATCGGCAAAAAGTGAAAAACAAATTCACTGCTCGATCACGATAAAGATCAATGAAGATGAAAACCGAATTCATCAAAGGACGACTAAGCGAGGATCAAACTCAATTTCTACAAAATCGGCAAGATGAAAAGCAGCAAAAGCAGAATAATGCAAGAAGTTATCAAAAAGTAATCCATAGGAAGAGACCTGACGAGGCCTCAATAAAAATGGATTGCTAGAAATAACTTAAAGATGGACCGACATAAAGTAGTCGGACCAGTCAACTACAACAACAAAAGTTATAAAAAGTAAATCCCTAGAAAGAGGTTTGGCCAGCCCTAAAAAGAAGGATTACTAGAAGTAACTTAGAAGGAACCGACATGATGATGTCGGACCAACAAAACTACAAAAAAGTTATAAAAAGTAATCCATAAAAAGAGACCTAACAAGGTCCCAAAAATGGATTACTAGAAATAACTTAGAAAGGATCGACATGATGAAGTCGGACCAAATCAAAGCTACAAAAGTTATAAATAAGTAATTCATAAAAAGAGACCTGACAAGGT
This sequence comes from Arachis stenosperma, assembly GCF_014773155.1. Lineage (NCBI taxonomy): Eukaryota > Viridiplantae > Streptophyta > Magnoliopsida > Fabales > Fabaceae > Arachis > Arachis stenosperma. The sequence continues at coordinate 37,207,654 of NC_080386.1, forward strand.
CCAAACAAAATGAATTATTAGAAATAGCTTCAAACAGACCGAGATGAAGAAGTCGGCCGACAAGAAGGCATGCGCTATAAGGGACCCAAGTTGGACCCAGAAAGCCATGACCTCAATAAAATCAATCTACAGGTACTGCATCAAAGAATGCGAAGAAGACTAGTTGAACAAAGCTAGCTTCAACTAAAGTAGGAAATAAAGCACAAAGGCAATCAAAAGAGGTCGGACAGTAAGATTCCAACACTCTCAAGATTCCAGAAAGTGTCAAAAAGATACAGACAAGCATATCACAAAAGAATCAAGGTTGTTATAATAAGCAGACTCAAGAGGTCGCTTGAAGTTGACCCCAAGAGCCTAAGAAGCTACTTTGTTTTTCTACACTGAGTTGCTATAGAAAAGTAACCAAAATACCCAAGTCAAGATCACAAGTTACAAAAATAAAGAGTTCAAAGCCCACAGATTGGGCTATACACACATCAAAGAAAAAACTATAGAGGATTAAAAGACTCCCCAGTGGCAGCATCTCAGGGTGAAGGAAGACGAGTCTGAAGGGGTACCGCATCTACCGTCCCATCATCCCAGTTCAAGATCTGGACATCAGGGTCGGATTCGGGCTAGCCGATCTCAGCTGCTGAAGTTGAGGAAGGCGGGGCAACAGAGGCTTTGGCAGATGGCGCAGGAGGAGGGTCCACATCTACATCATCATCATCCGAGCCATCAGGGACAATCTTACCATCCACTACAGTGTTGTCCAAGCTGAACAGGGTAAGGTCGAGCTCGGGCGCAAGAACACGAACCTGAGCTTTCAAATTCTCATAAGCAGCATTCACGCTACCTACAAGATGACCCTGGAGCTCGGTATAGTCGGCCTGGGCAGATTTCAACCTCTCCCTGAGCTCTATCATCTCACCATAAGCCAGGACATAGCTCTCCTTATGCTTATGCGCCATCTCCTCGGCCAGATTTACAGAAGCCGCCGCCGTAGTAGCCCGAGTCTTCTCACCCTCCAACTCCTTTTCTAGTTTAGCCACTTTCACCTCAAGCTCCTCCTTTAAACCCTTGATCCAGCCATATTCTGACTTAGCCTCCTGCATAAAAGCCTTTGTTGCGTGAACTGGAACATCCTGGGCAGTCCGAAATAACGCTGCCCCCATACGTGCCATTTTTATACTGCTCCGAGTGATGAAGTCCAAATGATGAAGGATGGAGACATCGTCAGTAGGAACAATACCATAAGGAGCAATTTGTTGATCAAAAAATCCGACAGCATCAAAGTCGGGGGCATCCAGATTGAAAGGCTCGGCAATCCTCTGTTTTTTCGGAGGAGGAGCGACAGTAGGAGAAGAAGTAGCAGCAGAAGCCTGGGGAGGATCAATCAAGTGGACCTGAGGAGTAGGAATCATCTTCCTTGGCTCAGAAGAGCTCGATATCGGCTATTTTGGAGGAACACAAGAAGACCCTTCCCCAGCCGCCTTGGCCGAGATGTTCTGGGCAGTTGTAGCCTTTCTCGCCTTCTTAAAGGCCCTCATGGAGTCATTGTTTTTAATCATCTCTGAAACAACATACAACAAAAATTTGAGTTATAAATCGGAAAGAAAAGGAATGAACTCGACAAAAAATAAACAAGCACAACAAATACAAAAGAAGTCGACCAATACCCAGCTCAGCTCGGAGAAGAGAGGGATTTCCTAGGATTTTTTTATATCAAGATGGGGAGGCTGGCCCCAGTTCTCTTCCAGCACAGTCACAAAGGCTTGCTCAACCTCATCCAACATCTCCCAAGTATACCTAGACACCACTACATTCTTTTGCCATTCTAAAGGAAAGCTGGGCTCGCCATTCTCATCTAAAAAGAAAGGCCGGGTTCCTTCAACAGCTCGGACCTTGAAAAATTAGTTCTTAAAATCGCAAAAAGATTCATTATACATTGAAAAAACTTTCTTTCCCCTGGGCAGCACGGAAAGATACCCAAGCAGCCTTCTTAGCCACTCCATTCTTAGTCAAAACAAAGAGGTAAAGAAAAAGGGTTTGAGATGGTTTAACATCCAACTCTTGACACAGTAATTGAAAAATCTTAAGAAAGCCCCACAAATTCGGATGAAGCTGGGATGGAGATACATTGCACGACCACATCAAGTTGGTCTCAAAAGGAGTAAAAGGAAAAGTAATACTCAGCTGGCTGAAAAAATAGTCATAGGCATAAAAGAAGGGACGCTCCCCCTGGACCGAGGTCGGGAAACAAACCCTCTCATCGGAATCAGGTGCTACAAGCTCATAATCTTTCTCCTGGGCCCGACTACTACAAATCCTGTGATGTTTCCTCAGCTCTACACAGTACTCAGTATTTACCACAGAGACACACATCAACACGAGGGAGTCCAGCCAGTCCGACATGCCTTCAGGGACTTTGGAAGAAGTCTCGACAATATTTTTTTGAGAATACATGGGTCAACTAGTCCTACAGTAAGAAAAGGAAAAAGGGGTTACTAAACAGCTCGGGCAAATCAAAAAACAACTGGGGCTAAAACATACAAACAGTAAAAGGAGACCCCAGGACCCACACTAAGGTCCAGGGGCATCCTTTGGAGGCAGTAACAGAGTAAGGTTTCAGGAAAAAATATACGACCTACATCCCTTAAAACAAGGAAGCAATTCTCCTTCGATAGCGACACTCCACAAAATCCTATCTATCAAAGTCATTACTTTTTACAGCATATCAGAAAAGTCAAACATCAAAGCATGCAAAGGGACAATCATCAAGGATGCAACCTTTCTCAGGCTCAAACGGTTCAGCATTTTAAAAAGGGACAATCATCAAGGGCGCAACCTTTTCTCAGAATCAAACAGTTCATTATTTCAAAGGAAGAAATCAGGAAGATACAATAAGAAACAGTAAACAGCATTCAAAACCCTAAAAATGCATCAAATACCAGCAAACAAGGAAAGGTTCTACAAAATTAAAGAAACCCTAAAATGACACACAGAGCAGAAGCAAATCAGACGCAGCAAGCAAAGAAAGATTCAAACTTTCCAGTTGGTGCACGGAAATCGTGACGGTTCATCTTCTTGGGAACAGCGCTGAAAACTCAATATGCGCGTTTATAATTTTAATTCTTTGTCACAACTTCGCACAACTAACCAGCAAGTGCACTGGGTCGTCCAAGTAATAAACCTTACGTGAGTAAGGGTCAATCCCATGGAGATTGTTGGTATGAAGCAAGCTATGGTCATCTTGTAAATCTCAGTCAGGCGGATTCAAATGGTTATGGGGAATTAATAATTAAAATATAAATAAAATATAAAATAGGATAGAGATACTTATGTAATTCATTAGTGAGAATTTCAGATAAGCGTATGGAGATGCTTTTTCCCTTCTGTCTCTCTGCTTTCCTACTGTCTTCATCCAATCCTTCTTGCTCCTTTCCATGGCAAGCTGTATGTTGGGCATCACCGTTGTCAATGGCTACATCTCGTCCTCTCAGTGAAAATGGTCCAAATGCTCAGTCACAGCATGGCTAATCATCTGTCGGTTCTCGATCATACTGGAATAGGATTCAGTAATCCTTTTACGTCTGTCACTACGCCCAGCACTCGTGAGTTTGAAGCTCGTCACAGCCATCCCTTCCCAGATCCTACTCGGAATACCACAGCCAAGGTTTAGACTTTTCGGTTATCAGAAATGGCCGTCCATGGGTTCTAACTTAAACCACGAAGACTCTGATCTCACGATCAGGAGGCTAAGAGATACACATTCAAGCCTTGTTTGCATGTAGAACGGAAGTGGTTGCCAAGCACGCGTTCATAGGTGAGAATGGTGATGAGCGTCACATAATCATCACATTCATCATGTTCTTGGGTGCGAATGAATATCTTAGAATAGGAATAAGCTTGAATTGAATAGAAAATAGTAGTAATTACATTAATACTCGAGGTACAGCAGAGCTCCACACCTTAATCTATGGTGTGTAGAAACTCCACCGTTGAAAATACATAAGAACAAGGTCTAGGCATGGCCATGAGGCCAGCTTCCCAAAGAGGGTTCAATCATAAAAACATGATCAAAAGATGTCTAATACAATAGTAAAAGGTCCTATTTATATCAGACTATTTACTAGGGTTACAGAAATAAGTAAATGATGCAGAAATCCACTTCTAGGGCCCACTTGGTGTGTGCTTGGGCTGAGCTTTGAGCTATAAACGTGTAGAGACTTTTCTTGTAGTTAAACGCCATCTTTGGTGCCAGTTTGGGCGTTTAACTCTGCTTTGCAACGTGTTTGTGGCGTTTGACTCCAGAATTGGGCAGAGAGCTGGCGTTGAACGCCAGTTTGCGTCATTTAAACTTGGGCAAAGTATGAACTATTATATATTGCTGGAAAGCCTTGGATGTCTACTTTCCAACTCAATTGAGAGCGCGCCATTTGGAGTTCTGTAGCTCTAGAAAATCCTTTTCGAGTGCAGGGAGGTCAGAATCCAACAGCATCAGCAGTCCTTTGTCAGCCTCTGAATCAGATTTTTGCTCAGGTCCCTCAATTTCAGCCAGAAATTACCTGAAATCACAGAAAACACACAAACTCATAGTAAAGTCCAGAAATGTGAATTTTAATTAAAAACTAATAAAAATATAATAAAAACTAACTAAATCATACTAAAAACATAATAAAAACAATGCCAAAAAGCGTATAAATTATCCTCTCATCACAACAGCAAACTTAAATTGTTGCTTGTCCCCAAGCAACTGAAAATCAAATAGGATAAAAAGAAGATAATATACTATAAATTCCAAACTATCAATGGAATTTAGCTCCAATCAGATGAGCGGGACCAGTAGCTTTTTGCCTCTTGAATAGTTTTGGCATCTCACTTTATCCTTTGAAGTTCAGAATGATTGGCATCTATAGGAACTTAGAATTTAGATAGTGTTATTGATTCTCCTAGTTCAGTGCGTTGATTCTTGAACACAGCTACTTTATGAGTCTTGGCCGTGGCCCAAAGCACTCTGCTTTCCAGTATTACCACCGGATACATACATGCCACAGACACATAACTGGGTGAACCTTTTCAGATTGTGACTCGGCTTTGCTAAAGTCCCCAATTAGAGGTGTCCAGGGTTCTTAAGCACACTCTTTTTGCTTTGGATCACGACTTTAACTGCTCAGTCTCAAGCTTTTCACTTGACACCTTCACGCCACAAGCACATGGTTAGGGACAGCTTAGTTTAGCCGCTTAGGCCAGGATTTTATTCCTTTAGGCCCTCCTACCCACTGATGCTCAAAGTCTTGGATCCTTTTTATTACCCTTGCCTTTTGGTTTTAAGGGCTATTGGCTTTTTTTGCTTAGTTTTTTTTTTCTGCAAGCTTTTGTATTCACTGCTTTTTCTTGCTTTAAGAATCAATTTTATGATTTTTCAGATCATCAAATAACATTTCTCCTTTTTCGTCATTCTTCAAGAGCCAACATATTTAACATTCATAAACAACAAATACAAAAGACATATGCACTCTTCAAGCATTCATTCAGAAAACAAAAAGTATTGTCACCACATCAAAATAATTAAGCTAATTTCAAGGTTGAATTCGAAATCATGTACTTCTTGTTCTTTTGTAATTAAAACATTTAAGAAAGGTGATGGATTCATAGGACATTCATAACTTTAAGACATAGTTACTAGACACTAGTGATCATGTAGTAAAGACACAAACATAAATAAAGCATAAAGCTAAAAAAACGAAAAACAAGAAAATAAGAACAAGGAAATTAAGGAAGGAGTCCACCTTAGTGAGGGTGGCGTCTTCCTCTTCTTGAAGATCCAATGATGCTCTTAAGCTTCTCTATGTCTCTTCCTTGCCTTTGTTGCTCCTCCTTCATAGCTTTTTGATCTTCTCTAATCTCATGGAGGATAATGGAGTCCTCTTGGTGCTCCATTCTTAGTTGTTCCATGTTGGAACTTAATTCTCCTAGGGAGGTGTTGATTTGCTCCCAATAGTTTTGTGGAGGGAAGTGCATCCCTTGAGGCATCTCAGGGATTTCTTGATGATGAGCTTCCTCATGCATCTCTTGAACTCCATGAATAGGCTCTCTTGTTTGCTCCATCCTCTTCTTGGTGATGGGCTTATCCTCATCAATGAGGATGTCTCCCTCTATGTCAATCCCAGCCGAATTGCATAGGTGGCAAATGAGGTGAGGAAAGGCTAACCTTGCCATGGTGGAGGACTTGTCAGCCACCTTGTAGAGTTCTTGAGGTATAATCTCATGAACTTCCACCTCTTCTCCAATCATGATGCTATGGATCATGATGGCCCGGTCTATAGTAACTTCAGACCGGTTGCTAGTGGGAATGATTGAGCATTGAATGAACTCCAACCATCCTCTAGCTACAGGCTTGAGGTCCAATCTTCTTAGTTGAACCGGCTTGCCTTTGGAGTCAATCTTCCATTGAGCTCCTTCTACACATATGTCCATAAGGACTTGGTCCAACCTTTGATCAAAGTTGACCCTTCTAGTGTAGGGGCGTGCATTTTCTTCCATCATTGGCAAGTTGAACGCCAACCTTACACTTTCCGGACTGAAATCTAAGTATTTCCCCCGAACCATGGTAAGCCAATTCTTCGGATTCGGGTTTATACTTTGATCATGGTTCCTAGTGATCCATGCATTTGCATAGAACTCTTGAACCATTAGGATCCCGACTTGTTGAATGGGGTTGGTGAGGACTTCCCAACCTCTTCTTTGGATCTCAAGTCGGATCTCCGAATACTCATTCTTTTTGAGCTTGAAAGGAATCTCTGGGATCACTTTCTTCTTGGCCACAACGTCATAGAAGTAGTCTTGATGGACTTTTAAGATGAATCTCTCCATCTCCCATGACTCAGAGGTGGAAGCAATTGCCTTTCCTTTCCTCTTTCTTGAGGTTTCTCTGGCCTTAGGTGCCATCAATGGTTATGAAAAAACAAAAAAAAGCTATGCTTTTACCATACCAAACTTAGAATGTTTGCTCATCCTCGAGCAAAAGAAGAGGAGAAATAGTAGTAGAAGAAGAAGAATGGAGGAGAAGGAGAGAGGGGTGTATTCAGCCAAGGGTGAGAAGAAAGGGTTGTGTTGTGTGAAAATGAAGAAGTAATGAGGGGTTTATATAGTGGAGGGAGAGGGTTTAGGGTTCGGCCATTTAGGGTGGGTTTGGGTGGGAAAGAGATTTTGAATTTTGAAGGTAGGTGGGGTTTATGGGAAAGTGTGGATGTATGTGAGTGGTGAAGAGGTGATGGGGAAGAGAGATTGAGGTGATTGGTGAATGGGTGTTTGGGGAAGAGGGTTATTAGATTGTGTGAGGAAGACGAGAGAAGGTGAGTTGAGGTAGGTGGGGATCCTGTGGAGTCCATAGATCCTGAGGTGATCCTGTGGGGTCCACAGATCCTGAGGTGATCCTGTGGGGTCCACAGATCTTTGAGGTGTCAAGGATTTCACATCCCTGCACCTTTTAGGCATGTAAAACGCCCCATGTATGCAATCCTGGCGTTTAACGCCAGACTGCTGCCCATTTCTGGCGTTAAACGCCACTTTCATGCTTGTTTTTGGCGTTAAACACCAGTTCCATGCTTATTTCTGGCGTTTAACGCTAGCCTTCCTCAAGGTGCAATCCTGGCGTTTAAACGCCAGACTGCTGCTTGTTTCTGGCGTTTAACGCCAGTTTGGTTCCCATTTCTGGTGCTAAACGCCAGTCTGGTGCCCATTTCTGGCGTTAAACACCCAGAATGGTGCCAGACTTGGCGTTTAACGCCCATTCTGCTAGCCTTACTGGCGTTTAAATGCCAATAAGCTCTTCCTCTAGGGTGAGCTGTTTTTCATTCTATTTTTTATTTTTCAGTAATTTTTTTGTGACTTCACATGATCATCAATCTACAGGAAAACATAAAATAACAATGGAAAATAAAGAAACATAATTAAATAACATTGGGTTGCCTCCCAACAAGCGCTTCTTTAATGTCAATAGCTTGACAGTGAGCTCTCATGGAGCCTCACAGATGTTCAGAGCATTGTTGGGACCTCCCAACACCAAACTTAGAGTTTGGTTGTGGCCTCCCAACACCAAACTTAGAGTTTGACTGTGGGGGCTTTGGTTGACTCTGCAGTGAGAGAAGCTTTTCATGCTTCCTCTCCATGGTTACAGAAGGAGATCCTTGAGTTTTAAACACAAGGTTGCCCTCATTCTGTTGAAGGACCAACTCTCCTCTGTCCACATCAATCACAGCTTTTGCTGTGGCTAGGAAAGGTCTGTCAAGGATGATGGATTCATCCTCATCCTTCCTAGTGTCTAGGATTATGAAATCAGCAGGGATGTAAAGGCCTTCAACCTTTACTAGCACGTCCTCTACTAACCCATAAGCCTTTTTCATGGATTTGTCTGCCATCTCTAATGAGAATTTGGCAGCCTGTACCTCAAAGATCCCAAGTTTCTCCATTACAGAGAGTGGCATTAAGTTTATTCCTGACCCCAGGTCACACAGAGCCTTCTCAAAGGTCATGGTGCCTATGTTATAGGGAATTAGGAATTTACCAGGATCCTGTCTCTTTTGAGGTAAAGTTTGCTGAACCAAGGCATTTAGTTCCTTGATGAGCAATGGAGGTTCATCCTCCCAAGTCTTATTACTAAATAATTTGGCATTCAGCTTTATGATTGCTCCTAGATATTGAGCAATTTGCTCTTCAACAATATCTTCATCTTCTTTAGAAGATGAGTATTCATCAGAGCTCCTGAATGGTAAAAGGAGATTCAGTGGAATCTCTATGGTCTCTAGATGAGCCTCAGATTCCTCTGGTTCCTCAAAGGGAAACTCCTCATTGGTCATTGAACGTCCCAGGAGGTCTTCCTCCCTAGGATTCACGTCCTCCTCCTCCTTTTTGGATTCGGCCACACTAAGCAAAGTTATGGCCTTGCACTCTCCTTTTGGATTTTCTTCTGTATTGCTTGGGAGAGTACTAGGAGGAGCTTCAATGACTCTCTTACTCAGCTGGCCCTTATGCCTCCAAATTTCTAATGGGTGACCTTGTTTCATTCATGAAACTCAAAGTGGCCTTAGAGAGATCAGAGACTATATTTGCTAAGCTAGATGGATTCTGCTCAGAATTCTCTGTCTATTGCTGAGTGGATGATGGAAAAGGCTTGCTATTGCTAAACCTGTTTCTTCCACCATTATTAAAGCCTTGTTGAGGCTTTTGTTGATCATTCCATAAGAAATTTGGATGATTTCTCCATGAGGGATTATAGGTGTTTCCATAGGGTTCCCCCATGTAATTCACCTCTGCTATTACAGGATTCTCAGGATCATAAGCCTCTTCTTCAGAAGATGCCTCTTGAGTACTGTTGGTTGCAGCTTGCAATCCATTCAGACTCTTGAGAAATCATATTGAGTTGCTGAGTCAATATTTTGTTCTGGGCCAATAAGGCATTCAGAGCATCAATTTCAAGAACTCCCTTCCTCTGAGGCGTCCCATTACTCACAGGGTTCCTTTCAGAAGTGTACATAAACTGGTTATTTGCAACCATGTCTATAAGTTCCTGAGCTTCTGCATGCATTTTCTTTAGGTGAATGGATCCACCTGCAGAATGGTCCAATGACATCTTTGCTAATTCAGACAGACCATCATAGAATATATCCAGGATAGTCCATTCTAAAAGCATGTCAGAGTGGCACTTTTTGTTCAGTTGCTTATATCTCTCCCAAGCTTCATAGAGGGATTCACCTTCTTTTTGTCTGAAGGTTTGAACATCTACTCTAAGCTTGCTAAGCTTTTGAGGAGGAAAGAACTTGGCTAAGAAAGTCGTGACCAGCTTATCCCAAGAGTTCAGGCTATCCTTAAGTTGAGAGTCCAACCATATTCTAGCTCTGTCTCTTACAGCAAATGGGAAAAGTATGAGCCTGTAGACCTTGGGATCAACCCCATTGGTCTTAACAGTATCACAGATCTGCAAGAATTCAGTTAAGAACTGAAAAGGATCTTCTGATGGAAGACCATGAAACTTGCAGTTCTGTTGCATCAGAGAAACTAATTGAGGTTTAAGCTCAAAATTGTTTGCTCCAATGGTAGGGATTGAGATGCTTCTTCCATGTAAATTGGAATTTGGTGCAGTGAAGTCACCAAGCATCTTCCTTGCATTATTATTATTTTCGGCCATATCTCCTTCTTTTTCGAAAATTTCTGTCAGATTTTCTCCAGAGAGTTGTGCTTTAGCTTCCCTCAGCTTCCTCTTCAGAGTTCTTTCAGGTTCAGGATCAGCTTCAACAAGAATGTTCTTATCCTTGTTCCTGCTCATATGAAAAAGAAGAGAACACAAAAGAAAATATGGAATCCTCTATGTCACAGTATAGAGATTCCTTTATGTGAGTAGAAGAGAAGAATAGAAGAAGGAAAAGAGAAGAATCCAAACAAAAGGGTGAGAATTGGGTTTGAATTCTGAGTGAAGGGAAGTGTTAGTAGATGAATAAATAAATAGAAGGAGATGAAGAAGAGAAGAATTCGAAAATTAAATAAAATAAAAATAAAAATCAAAGTTAAAATTCGAAAATTAAAATTGAAATTAAATTAAGATTTAAAACAATTAATTAATTAAAAGGAATTTTGAAAAAGTGGGGGAGAGTTTTCGAAAATTAGAGGGAGAGAATTAGTTAGGTAGTTTTGAAAAAGATAAGAATCAAACAAAAAGATAAGATTAATTAAAAAGGAATTGAAAATCAATTTTGAAAAGATAAGAAGTTAGAAAAGATTTTGAAATTGATTTTGTAAAAGATGTGATTGAAACTTATTTTGAAAAAGATTTGAAAAAGAAATTTTAAAAAGATTTGATTTTGAAAACTAAAGTTGATTACTTGACTAACAAGAAAAAAAAAGATATGATTTTAAAATTTAAAGATTGAATCTTTCTTACTAGGCAAGTAACAACTTGAAATTTTTGAATCAATCACATTAATTGTTAGTGAAGATTTTGAAATTATGAAATAAGGATAAGAAAAAGATATTGAAAATGAATTTGAAATTTTTGAAAATATTGAAAGAAAAATGAAAAAGATTTTGATTTTTGAAAAAGATTTGAAAAAGATGAAATTTTTAAATTGAAAATTTGATTTGACTCATAAGAAACAACTAAATTTAAAAACTTTTTGACTAAATCAAACCAAAATTTCGAAATTTTATGAGAGAATAAGGGAAAGATATTTTTTTATTTTTGAATTTTTAATAAGAAAAGAGAAAAACAACAAAAAGACTCAAAACATGAAAATTATGAATCAAAACACAATGCATGCAAGAATGCTTTGAATGTCAAGATGAACACCAAGAACACTTTGAAGATCAAGATGAACATCAAGACTTATTTTTGAAAATTTTCAAGAAAAGAAAAACATGCAACACACCAAACTTAGAAATTTTCAAACTTTAGACACTAACAAATTGAAAATGCATATGAAAAACAACAAAAGACACAAAACAAGAAAATATGGAGATCAAACAAGAAGACTGGCCAAGAACAACTTGAAGATCATGAAGAACATATGATGAATTTTCGAAAATTAAGAAAAAATTACAAACATGCAATGGACACCAAACTTAAAGATTGACACAAGACTCAAACAAGAAAAATAAAAATATTTTTGACTTTATGATTTTATAATTTTTTTTGTATTTTTCAAAAATAAGAAATAAAAAGCTTGAAAATAAAATAAAATTACCTAAACTGAGCAACAAGATGAACCGTCAGTTGTCCAAACTCGAACAATCCCCGGCAATGGCGCAAAAAACTTGGTGTTGTTGTCGGACCAGATGCGAAATTGTAGTTCGAACATTCTAATCCCCAGCAACGGCGCTAAAAACTTGGTGTGCGGAAATCGTGACGGTTCATCTTCTTGGGAACGGCGCTGAAAACTCAATATGCGCGTTTATAATTTTAATTCTTTGTCACAACTTCGCACAACTAACCAGCAAGTGCACTGGGTCGTCCAAGTAATAAACCTTACGTGAGTAAGGGTCGATCCCACAGAGATTGTCGGTTTGAAGCAAGCTATGGTCGTCTTGTAAATCTCAGTCAGGCGGATTCAAATTGTTATGGGGAATTAATAATTAAAATATAAATAAAATATAAAATAGGATAGAGATACTTATGTAATTCATTGGTGAGAATTTCAGATAAGCGTATGGAGATGCTTTGTCCCTTCTGTCTCTCTGCTTTCCTACTGTCTTCATCCAATCCTTCTTATTCCTTTCCATGGCAAGCTGTATGTTGGGCATCACCGTTGTCAATGGCTACATCCCGTCCTCTCAGTGAAAATGGTCCAAATGCTCTGTCACAGCACGGCTAATCATCTGTTGGTTCTCGATCATACTGGAATAGGATTCAGTAATCCTTTTACGTCTGTCACTACGCCCAGCACTCGCGAGTTTGAAGCTCGTCACAACCATCCCTTCCCAGATCCTACTCGGAATACCACATACAAGGTTTAGACTTTTTAGATCTCGGGAATGGCCATCCATGGGTTCTAACTTATACCACGAAGGCTCTGATCCCACGATCAGGAGGCTAAGAGATACACATTCAAGCCTTGTTTGCATGTAGAACGGAAGTGGTTGTCAGGCACGCGTTCATAGGTGAGAATGGTGATGAGCGTCACATAATCATCACATTCATCATGTTCTTGGGTGCGAATGAATATCTTAGAATAGGAATAAGCTTGAATTGAATAGAAAATTGTAGTAATTACATTAATACTCGAGGTACAGCAGAGCTCCACACCTTAATCTATGGTGTGTAGAAACTCCACCGTTGAAAATACCTAAGAACAAGGTCTAGGCATGGCCGTGAGGCCAGCCTCCCAAAGAGGGTTCAATCATAAAAACATGATCAAAAGATGTCTAATACAATAGTAAAAGGTCCTATTTATATCAAACTAGTTACTAGGGTTACAGAAATAAGTAAATGATGTAGAAATCCACTTCTGGGGCCCACTTGGTGTGTGCTTGGGCTGAGCTTTGAGCTTTAAACGTGTAGAGACTTTTCTTGGAGTTAAACGCCAGCTTTAGTGCAAGTTTGGGCTTTTAACTCTGCTTTGCAATGTGTTTGTGGTGTTTGACTCCAGAATTGGGTAGAGAGCTGGCGTTGAACGCCAGTTTGCATCATCTAAACTTGGGCAAAGTATGGACTATTATATATTTCTGGAAAGCCCTGGATGTCTACTTTCTAAGGCATTTGAGAGCACGCCATTTGGAGTTCTGTAGCTCCAGAAAATCCATTTCGAGTGTAGGGAGGTCAGAATCCAACAGCATCAGCAGTCCTTTGTTAGCCTCTGAATCAGATTTTTGCTCAGGTCCCTCAATTTCAGCCAGAAATTACCTGAAATCACAGAAAAACACACAAACTCATAGTAAAGTCCAGAAATGTAAAATTTAATTAAAAACTAATAAAAATATAATAAAAATTAACTAAATCATACTAAAAACATACTAAAAACAATGCCAAAAAGCGTATAAATTATCCACTCATCACCAGCTTTTCCCAAACAAAAATCAAAAGGATTACAAATATCCAAGCATGAAAATGAAGAGAAAAAAGAAAGGGAGAAGACCAACCTGTAGTAGGGAAGGAATGACTAGATATTGAAAAGAAGCAAACACCCACGATCGCCTCTTCAAAAGCAGAAGATAGAACGCAAGAAAAGTTGCGGTGAAGTAAGAAAGAGGAGAGACGGAGAAGAGAAACTCTTTGAAAAGTTTTGAAAAGAAGTAAAGAAGTGGGAAGCAAAGAAAACGGCGAAAGGGGAGGTTAATGGGCATTTAAAACCTTCGCATGTCCCCAAGGAAGTACAAAAACGCGAGCTACAAGGAGAAACGTTCCACATTTAAAGCTACTTAAATGAAGTTCTACAAACAGACCCAACAAAAGAATGCTCGAGTTCGGCTTCCCCAAAAGAGATCGAAGTTCCAAAAACTTGACCTCAAACGAAAGATCGAGCTCGAGCAGGGGCACTGTTCATACCCTGGGTCGAGTTGTACGACCCGAGCTACATGAAGACAAAGCGACCGACCTGTTCAAGTATGGAATTCCCGATCTCTTCTCAAAGAGGTCGGCCAAATCGACAATAGAGGCCCAAATCAGGTCCAAGTAAAGGAATGCGACCCATAACCAAAGGCAGCCCAAGCCTAGAACGATAAGGGGGGTTCCCTTAAAGATAAAGATGACTTCACTCAAAGATAAGATAAGATAACTATTTTATCCCCAGAAAGATCACTCTACAAACATTATAAATACATTGGAGCACCCAGGTATAACTCATACTCTGATTCTACTAAAAACCTGCTTAATATCCTTGCTAACTTAAGCATCGGAGTCCCTTGCAGGTACCACCACCCTCTGGTGACGAAGGGTTAGCAGCATTACCAGTCCAACAAGTCAGACACGATAGCTCCGGCCACCACACAGAAGCCGGCCTCGTTATCTCCGACCAGCACAAAAGATCTCGTCCGAGATCGACCTACAGTTTCAGGTAACCCTCGGAACAGGAATCATGTTGGGCAAGAAAGGAGAGTTCTAGGCTCTTACATCAATCCAAATACAGGAAACTGTGGCAGTAGCATTCTAAAGCCAACAATTCATGCTAACAACTTTGAGTTGAAGCCCCAACTCATCACACTAGTTCAAAACAATTGCTCTTTTGGAGGGAGTGCCCAAGAGGACCCCAACCAACATCTCACTACATTCTTGAGGATTTGTGACACTGTAAAGTCAAATGGTGTACACCCTAACACCTACAAACTACTTTTGTTCCCCTTTTCTCTCAGAGATAAGGCAGCAAATTGGTTGGAAGCATTTTCGAAGGAGAGCTTAACCACTTGGGATAATGTTGTGAACAAGTTTCTAGCAAGATTCTACCCTCCACAGAGAGTCAATAGATTGAGAGCTGAGGTGCAAACCTTCAGACAGTGAGATGGTGAAATACTTTATGAGGCCTGGGAGAGATTCAAAGACTTGACAGGGAAATGCCCTTCGGATATGTTCAACGAGTGGGTACAATTGCACATCTTCTATGAGGGGTTGACATATGAGTTAAGGCAAGCTGTAGATCATTCTTTAGGGGGCTCACTTAACAAGAAGAAGACCATTGAGGAAGCCATAGATGTCATAGAGACTGTAGTAGAAAATGAGTACTTCTACGCCTCAGAGAGAACTCAAAGGAGAGGAGTGATGGAGCTCAATTCTATGGATGCTCTGTTATCTCAAAATAAAGTGATCACTGCACAATTGGCAGCTTTCACTAAGAAGATGGAGAAGAATTAAGTCTCAGCTGTCCAAGCCCAAACCCCTCCACAAGAAGGAGATACACCTGAAGTTGAATGTGAATGGGAGCAAGCAAACTATGTGAACAATTCTTCCAGACAACCATATGATCCCAATGCCAAAACATATAACCAAGGTTGGAAGAACCACCCAAATTTTGGGTGGAGAAACCAACAGAACCACAACCAAGATCACAAACTGTACCAATCCAATCAATACAACAACCATAACCCCAACCATCAATCAAGCAATAATAGATCATACCACAACTCAAAAAATGCACCCTACCACTCCACACAACAGCCATAAATAACCACCCTCAAGATATACCATCCTCAACCATGCAATCATGTGATATCAGCAGCAATGTTGCAAGAATTCAGGCAGCTATAGCACAAGTTACAGGCAGTATGGCCACTATTTCAGAGAGGCAAGTTGATAAACCCCACTTTTGTGGTTTATGTTCACACCCTGGGTCGAGCTGTCTGACCCGGGATATTTAGCGACAAAGCGACCGACCTCTTCAGGTCAGACTATCTGACATCTTCCCATAGAGCTCTGCCAAATTGCCAGGAAAGCCCAATAAAGGGCCCAGATAGAGGAACACGACCCAAATCCAATGGCAGCCCAAGCCTATAGAGATAAGGGCGGTTCCCTTGAAGATAAGATGAGATAAGATAAGATAACTAACTTATCTTATCTAAAGAAGGTCACTCCATACTATTGTAAATACACTGGATCATCCAGGTATAACTCATACTCTGATTCTACTAAAAACCTGCTTAATACCCTTGCTAACTTAAGCATCTGAGTCCTTTGCAGGTACCACCACCCTCTGGTGACAAAGGATCAGCAGCATAGCCGGTCAAACAAGTCAGACACAACCGCTCCGGCCACTATCCACCAACCGGACACGTCAGCTCGGACCAGTACAGAAGATCTCGTCCGAGATCGACCTACAGTTTTAGGTAACCCTCGGAACATTGGCGCCATTGCCGGAGACCTGGAAGTCATCCCGTGGCCATGGCGGATGACCATGATGACAACCATGACTCAGATCAAGAGGATAAAACACCGCACAAAAATACGGAGACCACAACAAAAGATATCCCACAACCTGACGGAGACAAAAACTCACCAAACCCGGGAGCTCTTGAGACACTTCAAGACCGTTTAAAGCAACTTGAGAAAGAAGCCCAACATCAGCGGGAAGCTGGGAAAGACCTACAAAGGGAGATAAGGCGATGCCGAGAATTGGATGACAAACTTCTAAAACTCGAAGCCGATCTCAAAACAAAAGCTACACGATCCACTCATGAGGACAGCTCTCGCAAGGATCAGGATCCATTCACTAGGGAGATCATGAAAACTAAAATCCCTAAGGACTTTAAACTCCCGGATATGACTTTATACGATGGCACGACAGATCCCAACCATCATCTCAGTAACTTCAGGAGTCGAATGTACCTCATCGACGCCTCGGACGCAGTCCGCTGCAAAGCCTTCTCGACTACCTTAACCAAAACGGCGATTAAGTGGTTCGACAATCTACCCCTAGGTCCATCTCAAGCTTCGACGACTTGGCAAAAAAGTTTCTAGCCAGATTCTCTATCCAAAAGGATAAAACAAAGCACGCCCCAAGTCTATTAGGAATCAAACAAGGAGATCGGGAAAGTCTCCGCAGCTACATGGAACGATTCAACAAGGCATGTCTAGACATACAAAGTCTGCCCACAGAAGCGGCCATCATGGGTCTCATCAATGGCTTGCAAGAAGGACCTTTTAGCCACTCCATATCGAAAAAGCATCCCACATCTCTAAATGAGGTACAAGAACAAGCAGAGAAGTATATCAACATGGAGGAAAACTCTCGACTAGGAGAGACCTCAAAACCAGGATTCTCCTATTCTTCCCGAGATAAGGACAAAGAATCCAAGAAAAAAGATCAGGTTGGGGAAAAGATCAAAAAATACCACAATTATACTCCTCTTCGGGTATCCCCTGTAGATGTCTACAGAGAAGTATGCCATACTAAAAAGATACCTCCAGCTCGACCACTCAAAAGCAAAAAAGGAGGAGGAAATCGGGCTGAGTATTGTGAATATCATCCAATCTATGGACATTCCACCAAACGAATGTTTCGACCTAAAAAATATCATAGAAAAATTGGTAAGAGAAGGAAAGTTAGATCGGTATTTGGCGAGCCGAACAGACGATCCCAGAAAAAGAAGAAGAGATGAAGATATCAGACGGATTGAATGACCACATTGTACGCCCGAAAGACACGTCCACATGATACACGAAGGATTTGCGGGAGGAGGGATCTCCAAATCATCTCGCAAAAAATATCTCAAAGAAGTATATCATGTCGAGAGGAGGGAGGAAACACCTGACATCCCCACAATTACTTTTACCAAAGACGACGCATCCGGCATCATCTCAGGACACGACGATCCTATGGCCATTACTATCATATTGGTAAATACAAATCTCCACCACACACTGATACACCAAGGAAGCTCCACCGACATCTTGTTCAAAATTACCTTCGACAAGCTCGGCCTGGAAGAAAAAGAACTCAGAGCATATCCGAACAGCCTGTTCGGATTGGAAAACACCCCAATTCAACCACTTGGATACATTTCACTACACACGACCTTTGGAAAAGGAAACCATTCAAGAACACTCAAGATAGACTACATCGTAGTCGACGTGAGTTCAGCCTACAATGCCTTAATAGGTCGGACAACGTTAAATCAGCTCGGCGTAGTAGTCTCGACTCCACATCTATGCATGAAGTTCCCAACTGCAGAAGGGATAGCTACAATAAAAGCAGACCAGAGGACAGCGTGCCGCTGTTACAATGAAAGTCTAAACCTCAGAGGCAGAGGAGAAGAATTTCACACAATCGAACTTGGTGGAGTTCGGAGGCGGGAAGAACTCCTCCCACAACCCGAAGGTGAAGTAAAGAAAGTCCAGATCGGAGACATCCCGGACAAAACAACCAACATCGGTACAATCCTAAAAGGAGATTGAAAAGATTCATTCATACAGTTCTTACGAGATAACGTCGACCTCTTCGCATGGAAGGCTGTAGACATGCCAGGCATAGACCCCAAATTAATGTGCCACAAGCTAGCAGTCTAACCAGGATCTCGGCCAGTGCAATAGAGACGTAGAAAGCTCGAGCCAGAACGATCCCATGCTGTGGAAGAGCAGGTACAAGCTCTACTGGAGGCAGGATTCATAAGAGAAGTCAAATACCCACTATGGCTAGCCAATGTCGTCTTGGTGAAAAAAGCAAATGGGAAGTGGTGGATGTGCACCGACTACACTGATCTCAACAAAGCCTGCCCAAAAGATCGTTATCCACTCCCAAGTATCGACGCTCTGGTGGATGCCTCCTCCGGATATAAATACCTCTCGTTCATGGACGCCTATTCGAGATACAATCAAATCCCGATGTACCCACCCGACCAAAAAAAAAACTTCATTCTCAACCCCAAAAGTAAACTACTGCTACATCGTCATGCCTTTTGGGCTTAAAAACGCCGGAGCTACTTATGAGAGATTAACGAATAAGGTTTTTTCAGATCACATCGGAAAAATCATGGAAGTCTATGTGGACGACATGTTAATAAAGACACAAAGTGAAGAGACGTTACTGTCCGACCTCACCCAAATATTTGACACTATCAGAAGGCTTGGCATGCGACTTAATCCTGCAAAATGCACCTTCGCAGTAGAAGTTGGCAAATTCTTGGGATTCATGCTCATACAAAGAGGAATCAAGGCAAATCCGGACAAATGCCGGGCCATACTCGACATGAAGAGCCCAACTTGCGTCAAAGAAGTACAACAACTAAATGGAAGGTTGGCAGCCTTGTCCAGATTTCTAGCTGGGTCGACAATAAGATCTCTCCCCTTCTATGCCACTTTAAGGAAGGGAAAGAGGTTTGAATGGACAACAGAGTGCGAGCAAGCTTTCCAAGATTTCAAAAGATTCCTGGGACAGTCACCTATCCTAACTCGGCCACGGGAAGGAGAACTACTTGTATTATACCTTGCAGTAGGAAGTCGGGCAGTAGCCTCAACACTAGTTCGGGAAGATGACAGTAGGCAACAACCTGTATACTTCATCAGCAAAGCATTACAAGGATCTGAGCTGAACTACCAAAAAATAGAAAAATTCACCTATGCTCTCATACTAACATCGCGACGACTTCGTCCATATTTCCCATTAGGGTTTGGACTAACCAACCCATAAAAGGGATTTTGCAGAAAACAGACTTAGCAGGCAGGATCTTGCAATGGGCAGTCGAGTTGTCCGAATTTGACCTTCAATACGAAGCTCGGACAGCCATCAAATCGCAATATCTAGCTGACTTCATTGCAGAATTTACAATCACCCCGGATATCCCTACAGAATGGAATCTCTATGTAGATGGTTCCTCAAATAAAAATGGAAGCGGCGCGGGTGTGACAATTGAAAGCGAACAGGGAACCCAAATTGAACTTTCTCTCAAATTCGGGTTCCCTGCCTCAAACAACCAAGCTGAATACGAGGCACTACTAGCTGGTTTGAAACTGGCTAGGGAGGTTGGAGCTCAAAAGCTTATCATCTTCAGTGACTCACAAGTGGTCATCTCGCAAATAGCAAGGAGCTACCATGCCAAAGATCCCACCATGAAGAAGTACCTAGACAAAACCAGGGAGCAGCTCGGAAAACTCGGAGAATATGAGGTCCGCCACATACCCTGAGAACAGAATGCTCGAGCTGATGCGCTCTCAAAACTAGCCAGTACCAAACCAGGGGGCAACAATAGAAGCCTCATCCAAGAAATGCTGCAAAACCCATCAATCTCGGAAGAAGAAAAAGTCCTAACCATAACAGGTCAGCATCAAAGATGGATGACTCCCATAATTAACTACCTCAAAACAGAAACACTCCCCACAGATAAAAAAGAGGCAAAGAGGTTAAAACGGGAAGCACAATACTACATTATCATAAATAATACTCTATACAAAAGGGGGATTTCGATACCATTGTTAAAATGTGTGCCGACTTCCAACACAAAAGAAGTTTTAGAAGAAATACACAGCGGCATCTGTGGCAATCATCTCGGAACACAGGCACTTACCAAAAAGGTACTCCGGGCAGGATTTTCTTGGCCAACTCTATAAAAGGAAGCCATATAATTTGTAAAGACATGCCCGCCATGTCAAAAACATGCCAATTTTCACATCGCCCCACCAGAGGAACTCATCAGCGTAACCTCACCTTGGCCATTTGCAAACTGGGGACTCGACCTTCTCGGACCTTTCCCTCAGGGATCAGGACAAGTCAAATTCCTCATATTAGGGGTAGACTATTTCACAAAGTGGATCGAGGCAGAACCCTTAGCTAACGCCACGGCTCAAAGAAGTCAGAAATTCCTATATAGAAATATTGTCACAAGATTTGGGGTTCCATACTCCATCACCACAGACAATGGCACCCAGTTCCTAGATGCAGGGTTCAAAAAGTTGGTGGCCGAGCTGAACATAAAGCACCAATTCACTTCCGTAGAACATCCCCAGGCCAATGGACAAGCTAAAGCTGCCAACAAAGTCATATTGGCTGGACTAAAACGGAGGCTACAAGAGGCAAAGGGAGCATGGGCCGACGAGCTCCCACAAGTCCTATGGGCATATCGAACAACCCCACATTCCACCACAAAGGAATCACCTTTCCGACTAGCCTATGGAACGGAGGCAATGATCCCAGTGGAGGTCAAAGAAAGGTCGCCCAGAGTGATTCACTATAGTGAAGAAGCTAACTCCCAACTTCAAAGGGAAGGACTCGACCTACTTCCGGAAATCTGAGAAAGAGCTCGGATCAGAGAAGAGGCATTAAAACGTCGAATGGCTTCAAGATACAATCAAAAGGTAGTGCCACGAGGTTTTGCCGAAAATGACCTCATCCTAATCCGAAATGATATCGGAACAACTTGACCTGGAGAAGGAAAGCTGGCAGCAAACTGGAAAGGACCCTACCGAGTCATAGAAGTACTTGGAAAGGGCTACTACAGACTGTCCGAACTCGAAGGGAGAGAGCTTCCTCGGTCATGGCACGCCTGCAACCTAAGAAGGTATTATAGTTAAAGGTAATAAAAGATCTTAGGATAAGGTACACTCTTTTTCCTGAAAAGGTTTTTTAACGAGGTGCCAAGCCAAGATCTACAGCTTGCCCGACTTTTAGGGATAAAACTCCCACATGTATATATCTGCATTTTCCTTTGAATAAAGTTATTTAGATTTTCTACAAATTCTCAAGACGCATTAGTTTGAAACGCTAAAAAATTTATCACCCGATTATAAAGCTACGAGATCGGCAGAAAGTGAGGATCAAATTCACTATCCGACCACAATAAAAGACCAAAGAAGGTGAAAACCAAATTCATCAAAAGGTCAACCAGGCAGGGATTAAACCTAATTTCAACAAAATCGGTAAAGATGAAAAAGCGACAAAGCAGAACAATGCAAGAAGTTATCGAAAGTGATCCATAGATAGGACCTGACGAGGTCTTAATAAAATGGGTTGCTAAAAATAACTTAAAAGACAGGCCGAACTAAAGAAGTCGGACCAGTCGACCACAATAACCAAAGTTATAAAAAGTTAATCCCTAGAAAGAGGCCTGGCCAGCCCTAAAAAAGAGGATTACTAGAAATAACTTAGAAGAGACCGACGTGATGAAGTCGGCCTCCCACAAACAAGTTATAAAAGTAATCCCTGAAAGAGACTTGACAAAGGTCCAAGAAAGAGGATTACTAGAAATAACTTAGAAGAGACCGACGTGATGAAGTCGGCCTCCCACAAACAAGTTATAAAAGTAATCCCTGAAAGAGACCTGACAAAGGCCCAAGAAAGAGGATTACTAGAAATAACTTAGAAGAGACCGACATGATGAAGTGGGCCTCCCACAAACAAGTTATAAAAGTAATCCCTGAAAGAGACCTAACAAAGGTCCAAGAAAGAGGATTACTA
Organism: Arachis stenosperma; assembly: GCF_014773155.1. Taxonomy (NCBI): domain Eukaryota; kingdom Viridiplantae; phylum Streptophyta; class Magnoliopsida; order Fabales; family Fabaceae; genus Arachis; species Arachis stenosperma. Next base: position 37,229,994 of record NC_080386.1, read on the forward strand.
GAAATAACTAACATGATGAAGTCGGCCTCCCAAAAAACCCTAACGTTATAAAAAGTAATTCCTAACAGAGACCTCACAAAGGTCCAAACAAAACGGATTGCTAGAAATAACTTCAGGCAAAAGCGAGGAAGCCGACATCCAAGTTGGATCCACACATCCACAACCTCAAAGGAATCAAGCCACATGTATGAAATACAAAGGCAATCCAAAGAGGTCGAGCAGCAAGGCTCCAACACTCTCAAAAAACCTAAAAAAGGTACCAAGACAGATGAAAACAGACATGTTATGAAAAACATAAAGTTATAATAACAAGCTGAAAAGGCTACCAAAATCGGCCCTAAGAGCTTGGAAACCATTTTATTTTTCAAAATTAAGTTGCTAAACAAGCAACTAAGAAAGTGTCAACAGTCAGCAACCATCATTTACAAAATAAAGAGTTTAAAAGCCCACAAGCCGGGTTATCTACACAAACATCTAGAAAAATCATTTAAGATCCGAAGGCTTCTCAGCAGCATCAACACGGAGTGAAGGAGGGCGAGTCTGAAGAGGCACTGCGTCCACTGTTCCGTCATCCTGATTTAGAATCTGGCAATCAGGTTCTGGATCGGGATGACCAACCTCAGATGAAGGAGCTGAAGAAGTCGGCACAGTAGAAGCCTTGGCGACAGGCATAGAAGGAGGTTTAACATCATCGTCATCATGGTCGTCAGGGACAATCTTGTTGTCTTTCACAACGTTGTCCAAACTGAGGAGAGTAAGGTCAAGCTCGGGGGCAAGAACCCGAACCTGCTCCTTCAGGTTCTCATAAGCAGCATTCACGCTGCCCACAAGGTGACCCTGGAGCTCGGCATAATCAGCCCGGGCAGACTCCAACTCCTCCCTAAGACGCATCACTTCCCTGTAGGTCGTGACATAGCTCTCCTCGTGCCTCAATGCCGTATCTTCAGCCAACCTCACAGAAGCCGCCAAGGCAATAGAACTAGCCTTTGCACACTCCAACTCCTTCTCCAGCTTGGTCGCTTTCACTTGGAGCTCCTCCTTCAAACCCTTCATCCTGTCGAACTCTCGCTTAGCCTCCTCCATAAAGGCTTTGGTAGCATGAAGGGGAAGATCTTGAGCAGTTCGGTACATGGTAGCTCCTATATGTGCCATCTTCATCCAACTCCGAGTAATAAAGTCCAAATGGCGAAGAAGAGAGAGACATCATCAGTAGGGATGGTACCATAAGGACTGATCTGCTGATCGGCAAACTCAACCGCATCAAAATTAGGGGCATCAAGGTTAAAAGGCTCAGTAGTCTTTTGTTTTTTCGGAGGAGGAGCGCCAGAAGTAACAGCAGAAGACTGCGGATGATCAACTAAACGCACTCGAGGAGTAGGGATCATTCTCCTCGGTCTAGGAGAGCTCCGCACAGATGGCTTCGGCGGAACCTGAGAGGACCTTCCCCATCCGCCCTGGTCAAGATGTTCTGAGCTGCAGTAGCTTTTCTCGCCTTCTTGAAAGCTTTCATCGAGTCGTTATTCTTGGCCATCTCTGAAAAATGAAGATCAACAGTTTACAAACCAGAAAAGAGGAAGAAAGCAAAGAAAAATGAGAAACAAAAATATATCAAGTAATACCCAATGCAATTCGGACAAGGGATGGATCTCTCAAAAATTTTTTAGTGTCCAGATGAGGAGGTTCCCCCCAAATGTCCTCCAAAACAGTCACAAAGGCCTGCTCGACCTCGTCCAACATCTCCCAAGTATACCGAGAGACCACTACATTCCTCTGCCAATCTAAAGGAAAGCGGGGTTCGTTATTCTCGTTCAGAAAGAAAGGCCGAGCTTCTTCAACAGCCCGAACCTTGAAGAAGTCATTTTTAAATTCCCAGAAAGACTCATCGTACATAGAAAAAACCTTGTGCCCCTAGGCAGACCTAAAAAAATCCAAGAAGCCTTCTTCTTGGTAGTCCCAGGCTCGGTCAACACAAAAAGATACAAAAAGAGAGTTTGAGAAGGTGTAACAGCAAATTCCTGACAAACCAATTGAAAAATCTTGATGAAACCCCAGGAATTCGGATGAAGCTGAGAGGGGGCTACGTTACAGGACCATATATAACAGGTCAGTTTCAAAAAAAGTAAAGGGAAGGGTGATGTTCATTTGGCTAAAAAAGAAGTCATATGCATAGAAAAAAGGACGCTCCCCCTGAGTCAGGACAAGGAAGCAAACCCTATCATTAGAATCAGGTGCTACTAACTCGTAATTGTTCTCCCGATCCCCACTGCTACAAATTTGGTGATATTTTCGAAGCTCTACGCAAAATTCAGAATTGGCTAAAGAAACACACAGCAACACAAGGGAGTCCAACCAATCAGACATCCCCTCAGGAACCTTAGAAGACACCTCGACAATATTTTTGCGAGAAAACATGGCCAACTAGTCCTACAAACAAAAAAAGAAGATTGATGAGCGGATAATTTATACGCTTTTTGGCATTGTTTTTAGATAGTTTTTAGTATGTTTTAGTTAATTTTTATTATATTTTTATTAGTTTTTAAGTAAAAATCACATTTCTGGACTTTGCTATGAGTTTGTGTGTTTTTCTATGATTTCAGGTATTTTCTAGCTGAAATTGAGGGACTTGAGCAAAAATCTGATTCAAAGGCTGAAGAAGGACTGCAGATGCTGTTGGATTCTGACCTTCCTGCACTCGAAATGGATTTTCTGGATCTACAGAAACCTAAATGGAGCGCTCTCAATTGCAATGGAAAGTAGACATCCAGGGCTTTCCAGAAATATATTATAGTCCACACTTTGCTTGAGTTTAGATGATGCAAACTGGCGTTCAACCCCAGCTTTCTACCCTATTCTGGCGTTAAACGCCAGAAAAAAGTTGCAAAGCAGAGTTAAACACCAGAAATAAGTTACAAACTGGCGTTTAACTCCAAAAAAGTCTCTACACATGAAAGCTTCATTTCTCAGCCCAAGCACATACCAAGTGGGCCCCAAAAGTGGATTTCTGCATCATTTACTTATCTCTGTAAACCCTAGTGACTAGTTTAGTATAAATAGAACTTTTTACTATTGTAAGCAGAGGTCTTTGAACCGAATAATCTTTTGGGTCATTGATCACGTTTATGGAGGCTGGCCATTCGGCCATGCCTAGACCTTCATCACTTATGTATTTTCAACGGTAGAGTTTCTACACACCATAGATTAAGGTGTGAAGCTCTGCTGTTCCTCATGAATTAATGCAAAGTACTAATGTTTTTCTATTCAACTCAAGCCTATTTCTTGTCTAAGATATTCATTCACACCCAAGAACATGATGAATGTGATGATTATGTGACACTCATCACCATTCTCACTTATGAACGCGTGCCTAACAACCACTTCCGTTCTACATGAAGAGGAGATAGAATGAGTATCTCTTAGGTATCTAATACAGGGGATCGAGTCCGAGATATTAGAGTCTTCGTGGTATAGGCTAGAATTATTGGCGGCCATTCTTGAGATCTGGAAAGTCTAAACCTTGTCTGTGGTATTCCGAGTAGGATCTGGGAAGGGATGGTTGTGACGAGCTTCAAACTCGCGAGTGTTGGGCGTAGTGACAGACGCAAAAGGATTAATGGATCCTATTCCAGCATGATCGAGAACCGACAGATGATTAGCCATGCAGTGACAGCACATTTGGACCATTTTCACTGAGAGGATGGGATGTAGCCATTGACAACGGTGATGCCCAACATACAGCTTGCCATGGAAAGAAGTAAGAAGGATTGAATAAAGGCAATAAGAAAGCAGAGAATCAGAAGGAACAAAGCATCTCCATACGCTTATCTGAAATTCCTACTAACAAATTACATAAGTATCTCTATCCTATTTTATATTTTATTTATATTTTAATTATCAATTCACCATAACCATTTGAATCCGCCTGACTGAGAGTTACAAGATGACCATAGCTTGCTTCATACCAACAATCTCCGTGGGATCGACCCTTACTCACGTAAGGATTATTACTTGGACGACCCAGTGCACTTGCTGGTTAGTTGTGCAAAGTTGTGAAGAATAATTAAGATTATAAACGTGCGTATTATGTTTTTAGCGCTGTTACCGAGGAACGAACGATCACGATTTCGTGCACCAAGTTTTTGGCGCCATTGCCGGGGATTGTTCGAGTTTGGACAACTGACGGTTCATCTTGTTGCTCAGATTAGGTAATTTTATTTTATTTTTAAGCTTTTTAACTTTTATTTATTTTCGAAAAAAATTTAAAAAAAATAACAATAATAATAGATTATTTTGTTCTTCAGAATTTTTAAGAATGAATTCTAGAGTTTCAGATGATGCTGTTATCATCACAGGAGCTAGTTGATTCCCATCAATTTGGCTGTTGTTTGTAATGTCCTGCTGAAGCTTGGCTAGCCATGTCTAATCTTTTTAGACTGAAGCTTTAGACTAACATTGATTGATTCCTAGAATTCTTATTAAAAATTTTGAAATCCTTATTTTCCTTTTTCTAAAATAATTTTTGAAAAATCGCAAAAAAATTTAATAAAATCATAAAAACCAAAAAATATTTTGTGTTTCTTGTTTGAGTCTAGTATCAAATTTTAAGTTTGGTGTCAATTGCATCTTTTTAATTTTTCGTTAAATTTTTGAAGAACACATGCATGGAACTGTTTTTCATGATCTTCAAGTTGTTCTTAATGATCTTCTTTGTTTGATCTTTGCATTTTCATATTTTGTGTCTTTTCTTGTTTTTCATATGCATTTTCAACTTGTTAGTGTCAAAACATTGAAAATGTCTAAGTTTGGTGTCTTGCATGTTTTTCTTTTCTTAAAAATTTTCAAAAATAAGTTCTTGATGTTCATCTTGATCTTCAAAGTGTTCTTGGTGTTCATCTTGACATTCAAAGCATTCTTGCGTGCATTGTGTGTTTTGATTCATAATTTTCTTGTTTTGAGTCTTTTTATTGTTTTTCTCTTTCTTCATTAAAAATTAAAAAATAAAAAATATATCTTTCCCTTATTTCACTCATAAATTTCGAATATTTGATTTGACTTTTTAAAAAATTTAAAAAAAAATCTAGTTATTTTTTTTTTATGAGTCAAATCAAATTTTCAATTTAAAAATCCTATCTTTTCAAAACTTTTTCAAAAATAAAATCTTTTTCATTTTTTTATGATTTTCGAAAATTTTAAAAATGATTTTCAAAATCTTTTTCTTTATTTTATTTCATAATTTCAAAATCTTCACTAACAATTAATGTGATTGATTCAAAAATTTTAAAGTTTGTTACTTGCCTATTAAGAAAGGTTAAATGTTTAAATTTTAAAATCATATCTTTTTGTTTCTTGTTAGTCAAGTAATCAACTTTAGTTTTCAAAATCAAATCTTTTTAAAGTTTCTTTTTCAAATCTTTTTCAAAATAAATTTCAATCACATCTTTTTCAAAATCAATTTCAAAATCTTTTCTAACTTCTTATCTTTTTAAAATTGATTTTCAAATCTTTTTCAATTAATCTTATCTTTTTGTTTGATTCTTATCTTTTTCAAAACTACCTAACTAATTTTCTCTCTCTAATTTTCGAAAATCACTAACCTCTTTTTCAAAATCTCTTTTCATTAACTAATTATTTTAATTTTTAATTTTAATTTTATTTCCTCTCTTAATTTTCGAATTTTAACTAATAATTAAAATAAAAACAAAAATATTTTTTTCGAATTCTTCCATCTCTTATCTCCTTCTCTACTAACACTTCTCTCCCACCCAAAATTTGAACCCCATCTTCTTCTATGTGTTCAAATTTTTCTCTTCGCCTCCTTCTATTCTTCTCTTCTTATACTTACATAAGGAATCTCTATACTGTGACATAGAGGATTCCATATTTTCTTTGTTCTCTTCTTTTTCATATGAGCAGGAACAAGGATAAGAACATTCTTGTTGAAGCTGATCCTGAACCTGAAAGGACTCTAAAGAGGAAGCTAAGGGAAGCTAAAGCACAACTCTCTGCAGAGGACCTCACTGAAATTTTCGAAAAAGAAGGAGACATGGCCGAAAATAATAACAATGGTGGAGATGCAAGGAAGATGCTTGGTGACTTTACTGCACCAAATTCCAACTTACATGGAAGAAGCATCTCAATCCCTGCCATTGGAGCAAACAATTTTGAGCTAAAGCCTCAATTAGTTTCTCTGATGCAACAGAATTGCAAGTTTCATGGACTTCCATCAGAAGATCCTTTTCAGTTCTTAACTGAATTCTTGCAGATCTGTGATACTGTTAAGACCAATGGGGTTGATCCCGAGGTCTACAGGCTTATGCCTTTCCCGTTTGCTGTAAGAGACAGAGCTAGAATCTGGTAGGACTTTCAACCTAAAGATAGCCTGAACTCTTGGGATAAGCTGGTCACAACTTTCCTAGCCAAGTTCTTTCCTCCTCAAAAGCTTAGCAAGCTTAGAGTGGATGTTCAAACCTTCAAACAGAAAGAAGGTGAATCCCTCTATGAAGCTTGGGAGAGATACAAGCAACTGACCAAAAAGTGTCCTTCTGACATGCTTTCAAAATGGACCATCCTGGATATATTCTATGATGGTCTGTCTGAATTAGCTAAGATGTCATTGGACCATTCTGCAGGTGGATCTATTCACCTAAAGAAAACGCCTGCAGAAGCTCAGGAACTTATTGACATGGTTGCAAATAATCAGTTTATGTACACTTCTGAAAGGAATCCTGTGAGTAATGAGACGCCTCAGAGGAAGGGAGTTCTTGAAATTAATACTCTGAATGCCATATTGGCTCAGAACAAAATATTGACTCAGCAAGTCAATAAGATTTCTCAAAGTCTGAATGGATTGCAAGCTGCATCCAACAGTACTAAAGAGGCATCTTTTGAAGAAGAGGCTTATGATCCTAAGAACCCTGCAATAGCAGAGGTGAATTACATGGGTGAACCCTATGGAAACACCTATAATCCCTCATGGAAAAATCATCCAAATTTCTCATGGAAGGATCAACAAAAGCCTCAACAAGGCTTTAATAATGGTGGAAGAAATAGGTTTAGCAATAGTGATAAACCATTATTTTATGGTTTATATTATGTTTAATTGTGCGGTTTTATCTAATCTTCACCCACTTATTCATATGATAAGCATGCATTTACAATTCCTTCCCAAAATTACTCCATAGTTGAAAACTTGCTTCCTATAGACCTTTTAATTATATATTTTTACTCCCCTTTATACCATTCGATGCCGTGATCTGTGTGCTCAGTGTTTCAGGCTTCATAGGGCAAGAATGGCTTAGAGAATGGAGAGGAAGCCAACAAAAACGGAAGGAACATAAGAAATTGAGGAGATGACCAGCGAGAAGCGATGCGGACGCATGGACTACGCGACCGCGTGAAACAAAGAAAAGCACAGCGACGCGTTCGCGTGCCTGACGCGAATGCGCGGATTGGAAGCTGCACGAGTGACGCGAAGGCGTTGACGACGCGCTCGCGTGGCGAGGAAACACGCTGAGTGACGCGAACGCGTGGATGACACGATCGTGTGACGTGCGTGATCTGCAGAATTTGCAGAATTCGCTGGGGGCGATTTTGGGCCCTGTTTCGACCCAGTTTTTGGCCCAGAAACGCAGATTAGAGCCAGGGAACATGCAGAGACAGAGAGACATCTCATTCAGCATAGTTTTTAGTTTTGAGATCTGATTTCACTACTCCTCTAGGTTTTCTCCTTACACATTCATAGTTCTTAGGATTTTGTTTTCATTGCTTTTTGGATTGGGATATTGAGAAGAGTTATTACCTCCGCCAAGACTTCGTCAATCTAGTTAGTTTTCCTTACATGTCTCTTACTCTTTCATATCATTAATCTGCCTATAATTAACATTGGATTATTTTTAGAGTTTATTAATACAAGGACCATTTTTATTTTTAATTGATCTTTTTAATTATTGTTTATTGTGTCTTCCTTTATTTCCATTTTTAATCTTATTAAGTTTACATTCATGATAATGGAGTAGTTCTCTAACTTGGTTGGGGATGGATTAAAAGGAGAACCTTGAGTTAGAATACTCAAGAGTTAAATTGTTAATTGGGTCTATTGTTGGCTGGCTCTCTATTTACTAATGATAATCCTTCCCAAGGGAGAGGATTAGAACTTGTGAATAGAAATAGACTTCCAACTTACTCGACTTTCCTCTACCTATTAAAGGATAACTGAGTAGAACAACCTTTAATTTTCAATTGATCTTGGGAGAATTCCGACAAGGATAGAACTTCCGATTGATTCACCCCCAGTCAATGTCTTTATTTAAATTACATAAATTCTCTGATTTAATTTCCTGTTTATCAACTTCAAAACCATTTTGAAAAAAAAAACCTCTGATTAATAAAATAGCACCCCTTTCTGTAACTCGTTGGGAGACGACTTGGGATTATACTCCCAGTAATTTTAATTCTAATTTTTGTGACAACCCTTCTAAATTGATAAACGAATTTTTGTGGATTAAGAACTATACTTGCAACACTATTTTCTTAATAATTCTTAGTCCACCAATTTTTGCCACGTCAAATAGCAAGCCTTTTCCATCATCCACTCAGCAACAGACAGAGAATTATGAGCAAAGTCCATCTAGCTTAGCAAATATAGTCTCTGATCTATCTAAGGCCACTTTAAGTTTCATGAATGAAACAAGGTCCTCCATTAGAAATTTGGAGGCACAAGTGGGCCAGCTGAGTAAAAGAGTCATTGAAACTCCTCCTAGTACTCTCCCAAGCAATACAGAAGAAAATCCAAAGAGAGAGTGCAAGGCCATAACCTTACTTGGTGTGGCCGAACCAAGAGAGGAGGAGGAGGACGTGAATCCTAGTGAGGAAGACCTCCTGGGACATTCAATGACCAATAAGGAGTTTCCCTTTGAGGAACCAAAGGAATCTGAGGCTCATCTAGAGACCATAGAGATTCCATTTAACCTCCTTTTACCATTCATGAGCTCTGATGACTATTCATCTTCTGAAGAAGATGAAGACATTGTTCAAGGGCAAGTTGCCCAGTATTTAGGAGCAATCATGAAGCTGAATGCCAAGCTATTTGGTAATGAGACTTGGGAGGACGAGCCTCCATTGCTCATTATTGAACTGAATATCTGGGTTCACCACACTTTACCTCAAAAGAAACAGGACCCTGGTAAATTCCTAATTCCATGTAACATAGGCACCATGACCTTTGAGAAGGCTCCGTGTGACCTGGGGTCAGGCATAAACTTAATGCCACTCTCTGTAATGGAGAAACTAGGAATCTTTGAGGTACAGGCTGCCAAATTCTCATTAGAGATGGCAGACAAATCCATGAAACAGGCTTATGGACTAGTAGAGGACGTGTTAGTAAAGGTTGAAGGCCTTTACATCCCTACTGATTTCATAATCCTAGACACTGGGGAGGATGAGGATGAATCCATCATCCTTGGAAGACCTTTCCTAGCCACAGCAAAAGCTGTGATTGATGTGGACAGAGGAGAGTTGGTCCTTCAACTAAATGAGGATTACCTTGTATTTAAAACTCAAGGTTCTCCTTCTGTAACCATGGAGAGGAAGCATGAAAAGCTTCTCTCACTGCAGAGTCAACTAAAGCCCCCACAGTCAAACTCTAAGTTTGGTGTTGGGAGGCCACAACCAAACTCTAAATTTGATGTTAAACCCCCACTTCCAAACTCTAAGTTTGGTGTTGGAGGTTCCAACAATGTTCTGAACATCTGTGAGGCTCCATGAGAGCTTACTGTTAAGCTATTGATGAGCAGATAATTTATATGCTTTTTGGCATTGTTTTTAGGTAGTTTTTAGTAAGTTCAAGCTACTTTTAGGGATGTTTTCATTAGTTTTTATGTTAAATTCACATTTCTGGACTTTACTATGAGTTTGTGTGTTTTTCTATAATTTCAGGTAATTTCTGGCTGAAATTGAGGGATTTGAGCAAAACTCTGATAGGAGGCTGACAAAGGACTGCTGATGCTGTTGGAATCTGACCTCCCTGCACTCGAAATGAATTTTCCGGAGCTACAGAACTCCAAATGGCGCGATCTCAACGGTTTTGGAAAGTAGACATCCAGAGCTTTCCAGCAATATATAATAGTTCATACTTTATTCGGGAATTGATGATGTAAAGTGGCGCTCAACACCAAGTACATGCTGCTGTCTGAAGTCAAACGCCAGAAACACGTCACAACCCGGAGTTGAACGCCAAAAACACGCTATAACTCGGCGTTCAACTCCAATAAAAGCCTCAGCTCGTGGATAGATCAAGCTCAGCCCAAACATACACCAAATGGGCTCCGGAAGTGGATTTATGCATCAATTACTTACTCATGTAAACCGTAGTAGCTAGTCTAGTATATATAGGATACTTTACTATTGTACTAGACATCTTTGGTCTCAAATTTGTTTTATTCTTCATCTTAGGAGGCTATTGATCACGTTTTAGGGGGCTGGCCATTCGGCCTTGCCTGAACCTTTCACTTATGTATTTTCAACGGTGGAGTTTCTACACACCATAGATTAAGGGTGTGGAGCTCTGCTGTACCTCAAGTTTCAATGCAATTACTATTATTCTCTATTCAATTCTCTTTATTCCTATTCTAAGATGTTCGTTACACTTCAAATTGATGAATGTGATGATCCGTGACACTCATCATCATTCTCACCTATGAACGCGCGTGATTGACAACCACTTCCGTTCTACCTTAGGCTGGGCGCATATCTCTTGGATTCCTTAACCAGAATCTTCGTGGTATAAGCTAGATTGATAGCGGCATTCATGGGAATCCGGAAAGTCTAACCTTGTCTGTGGTATTCCGAGTAGGATTCTGGGATTGAATGACTGTGACGAGCTTCAAACTCCTGAAGGCTGGGCGTTAGTGACAGACGCAAAAGAATCAAGGGATTCTATTCCAACCTGATTGAGAACCGACAGATGATTAGCCGTGCTGTGACAGAGCATTTGGACCATTTTTACTGAGAGAATGGGATGTAGCCATTGACAACGGTGATGCCCTACATACAGCTTGCCATGGAAAGGAGTAAGAAGGATTGGATGAGTAAGTAGTGAAGCAGAGTTTCAGAAGGAGCACAACATCTCCATACACCTATCCGAAATTCCCACCATGGAAATACATGAGTAACTTTATCTTTATTTTATGTTTATTATTTATTATTTATTATTTTTGAAAATCCATAATCAATTATAATTCGCCTGACTTAGATTTACAAGATGACCATAGCTTGCTTCATACCAACAATCTCTGTGGGATCGACCCTTACTCACGTAAGGTTTATTACTTAGACGACCCAGTACACTTGCTGGTTAGTTGAACGGAGTTGTGTCCACACATAGCAAAGAGCCATAATAATGATTCCATACAATAACAAAGAATACTACATTGATGTGATCACAATTTCGTCCACCAAGTTTTTGGCACCGTTGCCGGGGATTGTTCGAGTATGGACAACTGACGGTTCATCTTGTTGCCAGATTAGGTAATTTTCTTTTCAAAAACTTTTCAAAAATCTTTCAAAAAAAAATTTTTTTATTCCTATTTTCGAAAATTTTTTTAAAATAAATCATTCTATGGCTTCAAAACATTTAAGAATGGATTCCAGAGTTTCATGAAGCATGTTGAATCCTGGCTGGCCGCAAAGCCATATTCAAACTCATTTAAAATTGGTCTTTAACTAATCACCACAATGCATGTAATTCCATCTTAAAGCTGACTGGCTATTAAGCCATGTCCAACCCTTTGATTGGAGCTTTGGGCTAATATTGAAAGATTCCTAGAATTCTTCTTAAAGATTTTGAATTTCTTATTTTCTTTTTCCTATATATTTTTCGAAAAAATAAAATAAAATACAAAAAAATTAGAAAAAAAATTCAAAAATATTTTGTGTTTCTTGTTTGAGTATTGAGTCAATTTTTAAGTTTGGTGTCAATTGCATGCTTTAAAAATTTTTTCTTGCATTTTCAAAAATTCATGCATTCATAGTGTTCTTCATGATCTTCAAGTTGTTCTTGGTAAGTCTTCTTGTTTGATCTTGATGTTTTCTTGTGTTGTATCTTTTGTTGTTTTTCATATGCATTTTTCGTTTGTTAGAGTCCATGCATTAATGATTTCTAAGTTTGGTGTCTTGCATGTTTTCTTTGCATCAAAAAAAAATTTCAAAATTATGTTCTTGATGTTCATCATGATCTTCAAAGTGTTCTTGGTGTTCATCTTGACATTCATAGTGTTCTTGCATGCATCATGAGTTTTGATCCAAAATTTTCATGTTTTGGGTCATTTTTATGTTTTTCTCTCTCATCATTAAAAATTCAAAAAATTCAAAAAAAAATATCTTTTCCTTAATTTTCTCCAAATTTTCGAAATTTTGGGTTGACTTAGTCAAAAAATTTTAAAAAATTAGTTGTTTTTTACAAGTCAAGTCAAATTTTCAATTTTAAAAATCTTATCTTTTCAAAATCTTTTTCAAAAATCATATCTTTTTCATTTTTTTCTATTTTTCGAAAATTTTGAAAATTATTTTTCAAAATCTCTTTTTCTTAACTTTATTTCATAATTTTCGAAAATCCACTAACAATTAATGTGATTGATCAAAAATTTGAAGTTTGTTACTTTCTTGTTAAGAAAGGTTCAATCTTTAAATTCTAGAATCTTATCTTTTAGTTTCTTGTTAGTCAAGTAATTAATTTTAATTTTAAAATCAAATCCTTTTCAAAATATCTTTTTTATCTTTTTAATCTTATCTTTTTATCATATCTTTTTCAAAATTTTATCTTTTTCAAATTTTGATTTCAAAAATATCTTATCTAAACTTATCTTCTTATCTTTTTCAAATTTGACTTTAATATCTTTTTCAACTAACTAATTAACTTTTTGTTTGTTTCTTATTTTTTTCAAAACCAACTAACCACCTAGCCCTCTCTAATTTCCGAAAATACCTCTCTCTTTTTCAAAAATTCTTTTTAATTGTTTTAAATTTTAATTTTAATTATATCTTATCCTTGAATTTAGTTTAATTATATTGATGTATTGGTGACAATACTTTTTATTTTCTGAATGAATGCTTGAACAGTGCATATTTTTTTATCTTGTTATTTATGAATGTTAAAATTGTTGGCTCTTGAAAGAATGATGAACAAAGAGAAATGTTATTGATGATCTGAAAAATCGTAGAATTGATTCTTGAAGCAAGAAAAAGCAGTGAATAGCAAAGGCTTGCGAAAAAAAAAAGAAAAAAGAAAAAACAAGCAGAAAAAGCCAATAGCCGTTAAAACCAAAAGGCAAGGGTAAAAAAAGGATCCAAGGCTTTGAGCATCAATGGATAATTGGGCCCAAGGAAATAAAATCCAGGCCTAAGCGGCTAAATCAAGCTGTCCCTAACCATGTGCTTGTGGCATGCAGGTCCAAGTGAAAAGCTTGAGACTGAGTGATTAAAGTCGTGATCCAAAGCAAAAGAGTGTGCTTAAGAGCTCTGGACACCTCTAACTGGGGACTCTAGCAAAGCTGAGTCACAATCTGAAAAGGTTCACCCAGTCATGTGTCTGTGGCATTTATGTATCCAGTGGTAATACTGGAAAACAAAATGCTTAGGGCCACGGCCAAGACTCATAAAAGTAGCTGTGTTCAAGAATAAACATACTTAACTAGGAGAATCAATAACACTATCCGAAATTCTAAGTTCCTAGAGAAGCCAATCATTCTGAACTTCAAAGGAAAAAGTGAGATGCCAAAACTGTTCAGAAGCAAAAAGCTACAAGTCCCACTCATCTAATTAGAATTAATATTCATTGATATTTTGAAATTTATAGTATATTCTCTTTTTTTATCCTATTTGATTTTCAGTTGCTTGGGGACAAGCAACAATTTAAGTTTGGTGTTGTGATGAGCGGATAATTTATACGCTTTTTGGCATTGTTTTTAGGTAGTTTTTAGTAAGTTCAAGCTACTTTTAGGGATGTTTTCATTAGTTTTTATGTTAAATTCACATGTCTAGACTTTACTATAAGTTTGTGTGTTTTTCTATGATTTCAGGTAATTTCTGGCTGAAATTGAGGGATTTGAGCAAAACTCTGATAGGAGGCTGACAAAGGACTGCTGATGCTGTTGGAATCTGACCTCCCTGCACTCGAAATTGATTTTCTGGAGCTACAAAACTTCAAATGGCGCGCTCTCAACGGCGTTGGAAAGTAGACATTCAGAGCTTTCCAGCAATATATAATACTCCATACTTTATTCGGGAATTGACGACGTAAAGATGCGCTCAACACCAAGTACATGCTGCTGTCTGGAGTCAAACGCCAGAAACACGTCACGACCCGGAGTTGAACGCCAGAAACACGCTATAACTCGGAGTTCAACTCCAATAAAAGCCTCAGCTCGTGGATAGATCAAGCTCAGCCCAAAAATACACCAAGTGGGCCCCGGTAGTGGATTTATGCATCAATTACTTACTCATGTAAACCGTAGTAGCTAGTCTAGTATATATAGGACACTTTACTATTGTACTAGACATCTTTGGTCTCAGTTTTGTTTTATTCTTCATCTTAGGAGGCTATTGATCACGTTTTAGGGGGCTGGCCATTCGGCCATGCCTGAACCTTTCACTTATGTATTTTCAACGGTGGAGTTTTTACACACCATAGATTAAGGGTGTGGAGCTCTGCTGTACCTCAAGTTTCAATGCAATTACTATTATTCTCTATTCAATTCTCTTTATTCCTATTCTAAGATATTCGTTACACTTCAACTTGATGAATGTGATAATCCATGACACTCATCATCATTCTCACCTATGAACGCGCATGATTGACAACCACTTCCGTTCTACCTTAGGCCGGGCGCATATCTCTTGGATTCCTTAACCAGAATCTTCATGGTATAAGCTAGATTGATGGCGGCATTCATGGGAATCTGGAAAATCTAACCTTGTCTGTGGTATTCCGAGTAGGATTCTGGGATTGAATGACTGTGACGAGCTTCAAACTCCTGAAGGCTGGGCATTAGCGACAGACGCAAAAGAATCAAGGGATTCTATTCCAACCTGATTGAGAACCGACAGATGATTAGTCGTGCTGTGACAGAGCATTTGGACCATTTTCACTGAGAGGATGGGATGTAGCCATTGACAACGGAGATGCCCTACATACAGCTTGCCATGGAAAGGAGTAAGAAGGATTGGATGAGTAAGTAGTGAAGCAGAGTTTCAGAAGGAGCACAGCATCTCCATACACCTATCCGAAATTCCCACCATGGAAATACATGAGTAACTTTATCTTTATTTTATGTTTATTATTTATTATTTATTATTTTCGAAAATCCATAATCAATTATAATTCGCCTGACTGAGATTTACAAGATGACCATAGCTTGCTTCATACCAACAATCTCTGTGGGATCGACCCTTACTCACGTAAGGTTTATTACTTGGACGACCCAGTACACTTGCTGGTTAGTTGAACGGAGTTGTGTCCACACATAGCAAAGAGCCATAATAATGATTCCATACAATAACAAAGAATACTACATTGATGTGATCACAATTTCGTCCACTAGCTATTGACATTAAAGAAGCGCTTGTTGGGAGGAAACTGATGCTAGGGCATTTTGGCCAGTTTCACTGACCTTTTCTTTACTGTTTTTAAGGTAGTTTCATGCATTTTCTTAGAAAATAAGCTAGTTTTGTGTAGATATTCACTTACATCTTGATTCAAGCATACATTGTGCACTTTACATGATTTCATGAGAATTCTGCATGAATTATATGACAAATTGGATGATGCATGACTCATGACTTGGACTAGAACTTTGATGCACTTTGTTGCCTGATTTCAGGACAAAGGAAGCAAAGAAGAACCACGTTAGCAGCCACGTTAGTCCAAATAACGTGACCTCTAACGTGGAATGGGAGCAGGCTTGCAAAGCTAATGAGAAAGGTAATCGCCAATAACGCCCTTGAAGCCATCATAGCCCACGTTAAGAGTCACGTTAACTAAGTTAACGTAAACTCTAACGTGGAAGAAGACCACAAGGCAAACGTTAGTGACACTCTCCTTTGTCACTAACGTTGGACCAAGCTCATAATTGGCCACGTTAGTTGCCACGTTAACTTAGTTAACGTGGACTCTAACGTTAAGAAGCAAAAGAGAAGCCAACGTTAGTGACATTCACCTTTGTCACTAACGTTGGCCAAGCCACCATGAGCCACGTTAACTCCCACGTTAACTTAGTTAACGTGGAAGCTATCGTGGAGAGAGCAATGGATCGCCAACGTTAGTGACAGTTACCTTTGTCACTAACGTTGGGATGAACCACCAAGAGCCACATTGAGCAACGTTAACTCCCACGTTAACTTAGTTAACGTGGAAGCTAACGTGGATAAAGGGATGATGAGCCAACGTTAGTGACACTTACCTTTGTCACTAACGTTGGAGATGGCTAGCATTACTACGTTAGAGGCCACGTTAACCTAGTTAACGTGGACTCTAACGTGGGAAGTAGGGGCACATTGGAACGTTAGTGACAAAGGTAAGTGTCACTAACGTTCCCGAAGAATTGGCATTGCTACGTTAGAAGCCACGTTAACCTAGTTAACGTGGACTCTAACGTGGGAAGTAGGGGCACATTGGAACGTTAGTGACAAAGGTAAGTGTCACTAATGTTCTCGAAGGATTAGCATTGCTACGTTAGAAGCCACGTTAACCTAGTTAACGTGGACTCTAACATAGGGACAAGGGAGGACTCTCCACGTTATTGGGAAAGGTAAGTCCCAATAACGTGTGCGAAGGACCAAGAGGCAACGTTAGTGGTCACGTTAGTGCCACTAACGTTAAAGTCAATGTTGATCATACTTGGGTTAGGAACGTTAGTGGAAAAGGTGATTATCACTAACGTTCTTGAACCCACACTTTCACTTAACGTTGACACCACTAACGTCCTAAGCCAAAGTCCCTGCCTACTTCACCTTTTCTCTCTACAAGCAAAGCTAAGCCCAATGAAGAGAATAACTGCTTCAAACTCAAGATCTAGAGGCCCATACCCAAGACTTGCAGAGCTAACTAGAAGATCAGAAGAGTAGTATATATAGGAGTAGCTTTGAATTAGTTAGGGGGTTGGAAACTTTAGGGAGCCTTGGGCATAGAACTACTCTCTGTATTTTACTTTCTCTGCACTTCTAGTTTTACTTTCATCATGTATTCTCCATCTTTGTTTTCATTTTCCAGAGCTATGAACAACTAAACCCCTTTCATTGGGTTAGGGAGCTCTGTTGTAATTTGATGGATCAATATTAGTTTTCATTCTCCTTCTTCTATCTTTTCTCTTGATTTTACTAGAAAGCTTTCGATCTTCATCCAATTGGGTAGTTATCTTGGAAAAGAAGCTATTCATTCTTGGATCTCTTCTGAACCTTGAAAGAGGAATGAAGAGATCGTGCTAGAAGTGCTTTCTCATGCTGGACCAAATTGGGTTTGGATGTATATGTGACTATAATCCTACCAACACTTGATTTGGGAAATGCATGTGGTATAATCAGTGACCATACTTCATCTCTTCTCATGAGCAATTGACCAAGGAATTGGCTATTGATCAAGATTTGAGAGATTGAATTACCAAGAAATTGGAATTCGATCACTTAAGATTGCCAAGGAGATCAATGAATGCATTGATTGAGGAAGAGATGAAAATGAACTTGATCCGGAGAATGCAACATCTCCTGAGCCCAATGAACTCCCCATTTCTGATCTTACCCATTCTCTTTAATTTCTGCCATTTACTTTTATGAGCAATTACCCCATTCCCATTTAAGATTCTGCAATTTACTTTCCGCCATTTACATTCAGCTCTTTATTTCTAGCATTTACTGTTTCTGCTATTTACTTTCCCGCCATTTAATTTTCTGCAAATCTCAAATCAAATTCTGGTTCACTCAACTAGAACATTCCTCTAATTAAAGTTGCTTGATCAATCAATCTCTGTGGGATTCGACCTCACACTATAGTGAGTTTTTACTTGACGACAAATTTGGTACACTTGATGAAGGAAATTTGTTACGAGACAAGTTTTTCGTGCATCAAGTTTATGGCGCCGTTGCCGGGGATTAATTGTGATTAACAAACTACTGGTTGATTGATTACCTAGATTAGACATTTTCTTTTGTTTTGCTTTATTCATGTAATTTCTTTAGTTCTTTATTTTCTGTGCTCTCTAACTGTTTGTGTTAATGCCTCTCCAAGAAGCCTTCATGACAGCTCTGGCTCTTGGTGATTTTGTTATTAATACAACAGTTTCTTTTACTTAGCTTCTTTTCAAATAAAATTGGCATATGATCACATTCTAAGTTTGGTGTTGCCCTGCAACAATCTGTTTTCAATCTTTCTGGATACTTGCATCAATTCCAAGAGAAAGTGTCACACTAAGTTTAGTGTGCCACTTATTTTTCTATGCAATGTATCCAGCAACACCACTTATTTGTACAATCATAATGCCTTTGCTTCTTAGGCTTGCAGTGTTATCCTTAATTTTTGCTTGCTTAACCACATACATCACTTACATTTCAGTATGTAAGACGTTCATCACCCATCATAGACCCCACCACCACTGTTTTATTTGCTGCTTGAAGACAAGCAATTAGTCTAAATTGGTGTGGGAAGGGAGAAAAGTAGGAGAAAAAGGAAAACAACAATGAAGATGAACTACAAGGTGGTAAAGTTCCTTTTTCCTCTTACTTATTTCCAGTACATTCAATTGCATGATTGTCTTCTAATTTCTTTGTATGTATGTGTGCTTGCTCCTTATGAATAAGCATAGTTTGATTTTTGAATTACAATATGTTGCTGTGACATTATGATTGCCATCTTGAATTTTTGTGAGTCCAAAGCAATGAAGTCTCATGATCATAAACAAACAAGGTCATTTAAGAAGAAGTTAGCATGAGCATATAAGTATTGGAAAGCTAGCATGACTATTGTTGCTCAATTACATTTGAATTTATTTAATTGAAGTTTTCATCTAGGACATTTTATGAAATTTTTGAATTCATGAAAACCTTGAAAAAGCAATAGCAAATAAGGCAAGAAAAGAAAAGGGAGAGAATGAGAAAGTTGAAGGCTCTGAGTACCAATGACAATTCAATTGTTAAGTGCTTGTGGTGTTTATGTGTCAAGCAAAAAGCTTGAAGACAAAACATTTAGAGTCAAGGCTAGGCTCAAGTGCAAAAGCACTCCCTCAAAGCTCAAGGCTCTGAGCATCAATGATTAGAGAGTCAAGAAGACAAGAAAACAAAATGAGCTAAAAGAGTCCTCTGATTAAATGCTTGTGGTGCTTATGTATCAAGTGGTAATACTTGAAAACAAAGCATTTAGAGTCGTAGCTTTCAAATCATGGTGCAAAGCACCTAAGAAGATAAGATAAAAAGAGAATGAAAAGCTTTTTCAAGGAAGAAACATACAAAAAAGATTTCATAAAATGAGCTAGATAGAGGCATCAATCATCTGAAGTTCTTTTGTGATTGTTTCATGCATAGAAAGCTAGCTAACCATGAACATTACACTGCTACTCTTCTTACCTTGGATTGTCAAACTTTATTGCATGATTCTCTTCTTGCTCTGGGACAAGCAAGATTTAAGTTTGGTGTTGTGATGCCAGGGCATCATGACCTGTTTTTCTATGCTTTTTCAATAGATTTTAATTCAGTTTTCATACAATTTCTGTTGATAAAGGAGCAAAAGCATGAAAAATCTCTGCATGAAACAAAATCTCAAGCATAGGTGAAGCACACTTAGTATAATGAAGTTTGTCTTGTATGTTACTTTGATACACTTTGTTTGCTTGATTTCAGACCAAAAGAAGCAGAGAAGAGCCACGTTAGTGGCTACGTTAGTGCCACTAACGTGGCCATTAAAGTGGAAGGAAGGAAAGATTGGAAAGCTAGTGAGAATGTTAACGCCACTAACGTTAGCAAAAGGCAAGAAGACCCACGTTAGCTACCCCATTAGCTTCACTAACGTGGAAGAAAAGAGAAGCCCCAATGTTAGTGAGAAAGTTAATGGCATTAACTTTGAAGAAGGAAAGGGAAACGCCAACGTTAGTGGAAAAGGAGAGTACCACTAACGTTTGCGAAAGGCTAGAAGACCCACGTTAGCTTCCACGTTAGTTACATTAACGTAGGAACTAACGTGGAAGGAAAGGGAAACGCCGACGTTAGTGGCAAAGGTGAGTGCCACTAACGTTGGCGAAGCAAAGGAAGACCCACGTTAATGGCCACGTTAGTGTAGTTAACGTGGACATTAACGTAGGCAAAATTCTCACCTGGCAGCCTGACCATGCCTTCTTCAAACAAGAATAACTTGAGCCACAAAGCTCCAAATGAGGTTATTCCAGTGGCATTGGAAAGTAGGATTCCAGAGCTTTCCAAGCATATATAACACTACATGGTGGACACTGAATTTGAGGGAGAAAACCTGCCCCGAATGTGGAAAGATGAACATGGTATCAACCTGTAGTAAGGCCAGCTGACCTCTTCACCTTCCAAGAAGTATAAGTCGAGCTGTAGAGCTCCAAATGATGCGCTTCCAAATACATTGGAAAGTAGACATCCAGGGCTTTCCAACAATATATAATAGCATGGGGTGGACATTAATTTTGAACTTCAAAACCTGACAATAATGAAGACCTGATCGCGGACGTTATTGGCACTCACGTTTTCCAATAACGCCAGCGACTGGGCCAGCGACCTTTTCCACTTTAAATGAGCATAAGTTGAGTTACAGATGTCCAATTGAGGTAGTTCTAGTTGCGTTAGAAAGCTGACATTCAGAGCTTTCCAACGATATATAATAGTCTATAGTGGGCATGAAATTGGAGCGCAAAAAAGAGGCATATTTTAAGCCCCAAAAACACCAACTGGGTAGCAAGTGTAACGTTAGCCACAATAACTTCAGCACTAACGCCACACTTGTAGCGTTAGTGTGGCTAAACTCCTGGACCTCAACTTGACTCACTTCTCTCTCAAGTCCACTTCAAAGCTCAAGCAAGCAAGCCCACAATTGTCAACCAATCAAGGCCACAAGAAGCATCTAGAATAGGAATTTTCATTTAATTGTAATTTGCTTTTAATTTCATTTTGTAATTTAGGAGAGCCTATATAAAGGCCTTAGTTTTTACATTGAAGGCATTCTGAAATTCTGAAAAGGGGGAGAGAGTGAAGACCAATTCGAACTTCTGTGAATTGGCACTCTCCAAGGGGAGTGGGTCTTCGGACCCCTCCCCTCCAACACTCTTCTTCCTTTTCTCTTCTTTTCTTCCTTAGGAGTAGTTTTGTTTTAGTTCTGATTTTCATTTATGAATTTTAAAGTTTCAATTTCAATTTTAATCTTCATCTTTACTTTGCTGCATTTTCTTTCTCTTCTATTTTGGTAGAGCAATGATCAACTAACTCTTTTCATGGGGTTAGAGAGCTCTATTGTGATTCAATGGATCAATTGTAGTTCTTATTCTTCTTCTTCTTTCTTTTCTCTTGATTTTACTAGAAAGCTTTCAATCTTCATCCAATTGGGTAGTTATCTTGGAAAAGAAGCTATTCATACTTGGATCTCTTCTGAACCTTGGAAGAGGAATGAAGAGATCATGCTAGAAATGCTTTCTCATGCTGGACCAAATTGGGTTTGGATGGATATGTGACTATAATCCTACCAACACTTGATTTGAGAATGCATGTGGTATAATCAGTGACCATACTTCATCTCTTCTCATGAGCAATTGACCAAGGAATTGGCTATTGATCAAGATTTGAGAGATTGAATTGCCAAGAAATTGGAATCCAATCACTTAAGATTGCCAAGGAGATCAATGAATGCATTGATTGAGGAAGAGATGAGAATGAACTTGATCCGGAGGATTGCAATATCTCTTGATCCCAATCTTCATTTTATTTTTAGTTCTTGCATTTACTTTTCTTGCGATTTTACTTTTCTGCACTTTATTGCTTTCTTCACTTTTATGCCATTTACATTTACTTGTTAACTATCACTCCAATATGATTCGTCTAACTATGATAATCAATTAACTATTGATTGCTTAATCCGTTAATCTCTGTGGGATTCGACCTCACTCTTTTGTGAGTTATTACTTGACGACAATTCGGTATACTTGCCGAAAGGAAATTTGTTGAGAGACAAGTTTTCCGTGCATCAAATTTATCCACGTTAACTACACTAATGTGGCCATTAATGTGGGTCTTCCTTTGCTTTGCCAACGTTAGTGGCACTCACCTTTGCCACTAACGTTGGCATTTCCCTTTCCTTCCACGTTAGTTCCTACGTTAATGTAACTAACGTGGAAGCTAAAGTGGGTCTTCTAGCCTTCGCAAACGTTAGTGGCACTCTCCTTTTCCACTAACGTTGGCGTTTCCCTTTCCTTCTTCAAAGTTAATGCCATTAACTTTCTCACTAACGTTGTGGCTTCTCTTTTCTTCCACGTTAGTGCCCACGTTAGTGAAGCTAACGGGGTAGCTAACGTGGGTCTTCTTGCCTTTTGCTAACGTTAGTGGCATTAACGTTCTCACTAGCTTTCCAATCTTTCCTTCCTTCCACTTTAATGGCCACGTTAGTGGCGCTAACGTAGCCACTAACGTGGCTCTTCTCTGCTTCTTTTGGTCTGAAATCAAGCAAACAAAGTGTATCAAAGTAACATACAGGACAAACTTCATTATACCAAGTGTGCTAATAATGCCCAAAATCAAAACTTCACTTAGTGTGATCTATTTCATCATATTTACCCTGTATATTAGCTAAAATTCACCTATGCTTGAGATTTTGTTTCATGCAGAGATTTTTCATGCTTTTGCTCCTTTATCAACAGAAATTATATGAAAACTGAATTAAAATCTATTGAAAAAGCATAGAAAAATAGGCCATGATGCCCTGGCATCAGAAACCCAATGTTATTTAACTATATCTATTTATTTTTCATTGCTATTTTATGTTTTCTGTAGGTTGATGATCATGTGAAGTCACAAAAACTACTGAAAAATCAAAAACAGAATGAAAAACAGCATTAAAAATAGCTCACCCTGGACGAAGAGCTTACTGGCGTTTAAACGCCAGTAAGAAGCATCAAACTGGCGTTTAACGCCAGAAAGAAGCATCAAGCTGGTGTTAAACGCAAGAAACAAGCACCAAACTGGCGTTTAATGCCAGAACAGAGCATGGAATTGGCGTTAAACGCCGGAAATAAGCAGCAAGCTGGAGTTTAACGCTAGACATGCATTCTAAGGGCGTTTTACACGCCTAATTGGAGCAGGGATGTTAAGTCCTTGACCCCTCTGGATCTGTGGACCCCACAGGATCCCCACCTACCCCACCTCTTCTTCTCTCCTCTTCACACCTTTTCATAACCCTCTTCCCCAAATACCCTTCACCAATCACCTCCATACTTCTTCCCTAAATACCCTTAACCACTCACATCCATCCACTCTTCCCCATAAACCCCACCTACTTCACCATTCAAATTCAAACCATTCCCCTCCCATACCCACCCATTCACACACCCCCATCTCCTCCATCTTCTCCACTTCTTTCATCTTTTGCTTGAGGACGAGCAAACCCTTTAAGTTTGGTGTGGTAAAAGTATTACTTTTTGTTTTTCCATAACCATTAATGGTACCTAAGGCCAGAGAAACCTCAAGAAAGAAGAAAGGGAAGGCAATTGCTTTCACCTCTGAGTCATGGGAGATGGAAAGATTCATCTCAAACCGCCCTAGGAGAATTCAGTTCCAACATGGGACAACTAAGGGTGGAGCACCAAGAGCACTCCATCATTCTCCATGAGATTAGAGAAGATCAAAGAGCTATAAGGGAGGAGCAACAAAGGCAAGAAAGAGACATAAAGGAGCTCAAGAACACCATTGATTCTTCAAGAGGAAGAAGGCGCCACCCCCCACTAAGGTGGACCCGTTCCTTAATCTCCTTGTCTATTTATTTTTCTGTTTTCATTCTCTATGCTTTATGTTTATGTTTGTGTCGTAACTATATGATCATTTCTATGTCTTAAAGCCATGAACGTCCTATGAATCTATCACCTCTCTTAAATGAAAAATGTTTTAATTACAAAGGAACATGAAGTACATGAATTTCGAATTCATCCTTGGAATTAGCTTAATTATTTTGATGTGGTGACAATACTTTTTGCTTCCTGAATGAATGCTTAAACAGTGCATATGTCTTTTGAATTTGTTGTTCATGAGTGTTAAAATTGTTGGCTCTTGAAATAATGATGAAAAAGGAGAAATGTTATTGATAATCTGAAAAATCATAAAATTGATTCTTGAAGCAAGAAAATGCAGTGAATACAAAAGCTTGTAGAAAAAAATATATATATATATATAAAGAAAAAAATGGCCAAAAAAAAAAAAGAAAAAAGCAAGCAGAAAAAGCCAATAACCCTTTAAACCAAAAGGCAAGGGTAAAAAGGATCCAAGGCTTTGAGCATCAGTGGATAGGAGGGCCTAAAGGAATAAAATCCTGGTCTAAGCGGCTAAACCAAGCTATCCCTAACCATGTGCTTGTGGCGTGAAGGTGTCAAGTGAAAAGCTTGAGACTGAGCGGTTAAAGTCGTGATCCAAAGCAAAAAGAGTGTGCTTAAGAACCCTGAACACCTCTAATTGGGGACTCTAGCAAAGCTGAGTCATAATCTGAAAAGGTTCACCCAGTTATGTGTCTGTGGCATGTATGTATCCGGTGGTAATACTGGAAAACAGAGTGCTTAGGGCCACGGCCAAGACTCATAAAGTAGCTGTGTTCAAGAATTAACATACTGAACTAGTAGGCTAAATTCTAAGTTTTTATAGATGCCAATCATTCTGAACTTCAAAGGATAAAGTGAGATGCCAAAACTATTCAGAGGCAAAAAGCTACTAGTCTCGCTCATCTGATTGGAGCTAAGTTTCATTGATAGTTTGGAATTTATAGTATATTCCCTTCTTTTTATCCTATTTGATTTTCAGTTGCATGGGGACAAGCAACAATTTAATTTTGGTGTTGTGATGAGCGGATAATTTATACGCTTTTTGGCATTGTTTTTAGATAGTTTTTAGTATGTTTTAGTTAATTTTTATTATATTTTTATTAGTTTATAAGTAAAAATCACATTTCTGGACTTTACTATGAGTTTGTGTATTTTTCTGTGATTTTAGGTATTTTCTGGCTGAAATTGAGGGACTTGAGCAAAAATCTGATTCAGAGGCTGAAGAAGTACTGCAGATGCTGTTGGATTCTGACCTCCCTGCACTCGAAATGGATTTTCTGGAGCTATAGAAACCCAAATGGTGCGCTCGGAATTGCGTTGGAAAGTAGACATCCAGGGCTTTCCGGCAATATATAATAGTCCATATTTTTCCTGAGCTTAGACGACGCAAACTGGCGTTCAACGCCAGCTTTCTACCCTATTCTGGCGTTAAACGCTAGAAACAAGTTGCAAAGCAGAGTTAAACGCCAGAAACAAGTTACAAACTGGTGTTTAACTCCAAATAAGTCTCTACACGTGAAAGCTTCATTGCTCAGCCCAAGCACACACCAAGTGGGCCCCAGAAGTGGATTTCTGCATTATTTACTTATCTCTGTAAACCCTAGTGACTAGTTTAGTATAAATAGAACTTTTTACTATTCTAAGCAGAGGTCTTTGAACCGAATAATCTTTTGGATCATTGATCACATTTATGAAGGCTGGCCATTCAACCATTCCTGGACCTTCATCACTTATGTATTTTCAATGGTGGAGTTTCTACACACCATAGATTAAGGTGTGGAGCTCTGCTGTTCTTCATGAATTAATGCAAAGTACTATTGTTTTTCTATTCAACTCAAGCCTATTTCTTCTCTAAGATATTCATTCGCACCCAAGAACATGATGAATGTGATGATTATGTGACACTCATCACCATTCTCACCTATGAACGCGTGACTGACAACCACTTCCGTTCTACATGCAAACAAGCTTGAATGTGTATCTCTTGGGTTTCTAATCTAAGATTAGAACCTTCGTGGTATAGGCTAGAATTATTGGCGGCCATTCCTGAGATCCGGAACGTCTAAACCTTGTCTGTGGTATTCTGAGTAGGATCTGGGAAGGGATGACTGTGACGAGCTTCAAACTCGCGAGTGTTGGGCATGTGACAGACGCAAAAGGATTAATGGATCCTATTCTAGCATGATCGAGAACCGACATATGATTAGCCATGCAGTGACAGTGCATTTGGACCATTTTCAATGAGAGGATGGGATGTAACCATTGACAACGATGATGCCCAACATACAGCTTGCCATGGAAAGGAGTAAGAAGGATTGAATAAAGGCAATAGGAAAGCAGAGAATCAGAAGGAACAAAGCATCTCCATACGCTTATCTAAAATTCCTACTAACAAATTACATAAGTATCTCTATCCTATTTTATATTTTATTTATATTTTAATTATCGATTCATCATAACCATTTGAATTCGCCTGACTGAGAGTTACAAGATGACCATAGCTTGCTTCATACCAACAATCTCCATGGGATCGACCCTTACACACGTAAGGTTTATTACTTGGACGACCCAGTGCACTTGCTGGTTAGTTGTGTGAAGTTGTGAAGAAGAATTTAAGATTATGAACGTGCGTATTAAGTTTTTAGCACCGTTACCAAGGAACGAACGATCACGATTTCGTGCACCAAAGATGGATTACTAAAAAAAATCATCTCGGGCAAAATCAAAACAACTCGGCCAACATGATTCAGAGCAGCACAAACAACAAAAGGAAATCCCAAGACCCACACTAAAGATCCACGAGCATCCTTTGGAGGCAATAATGGAACAAGGACTCAGGAAAGCCTACAAGCCTACATCTCGACACATCCTAACAGGAAGATAACTTTTCAGTACTAAAGCGACACCCTGAGAAGAAAGCCATCAAAATAACTACCTTCCAGAATCACAGTCTCAGTTTGAATAAAAAAACGAAGCTACCAAACCACAAATGCATCAAAGAAGAAATCATCAAAGACGCAACCTTTTTCAGACAAATAAAATCCCCCCCAAAAAAGGAAAAAACAAGGTACGACACGGGAAAAAAGGAAACAGGCATCGTTATCTTCTACAAAATTCATTAGCAAAACACGGCAAAAGTCATCAAAAGGAGCAACCCTTTGAGAAAGCAAAACAAGTTCATGCAGTTCGTAAAAGAAAGAAGACCAGGAAAATAAAACAGCACCCAGAATACAGAAAGACCATTGCAAAATCAAAGATTTGCCCCCCGCGACAGTAACAAGCAGATGCATGACAAAAAGCTCAGAATTTCCAAAGTCAAGCCAGAAAAGGAATAACGCAAGCGACGAAGGAAATAAAGAGACGGAAGGAAGAACCAACCTGAGAAACCTCTGAAGAAAGTCGAAAGCCGGAGCGAACAGGATTGGAATCACCTATCGAGCAAATAAATGTCGCACGGAGAAAGCGCAAAATGCAAATTTCAGGAGAAAACAGAAAGAGAGAAAGAAAAGGGAAGTTATGGTAAAGAAACAAAGAAGAGAAACCGTTTTTCTGAGTGTAAAATTCAAAATAAAGAGGCTAGAGAAACGGAACAAAAATCAATTAATGAGGGTATTAAAACCCTCGCACATTCCCAAGGCTAGAGCGCTAATGCAAAAGCGCGCGCTTTTAGAAGAAACGAAAGGGAAAGACATTCCACATTCAAAAGAAGGAGACTCTACAAAAGAAGAAGTCGACAAAAATGCTCGAGTTCGGCTTCACCAGAGAAGGATCGAAGTCCTAAAAACTAAGACTCGACCCTTAAAAAGAAAGACGGAGCTCGAGCAGGGGCACTGTTCACACCCTGGGTCGAGCTGTCTGACCCGGGATGTTTAGCGACAAAGCGACCGACCTCTTTAGGTCAGACTATCCGACCTCTTCCCAAAGAGCTCGGCCAAATTGCCAGGAAAGCCCAATAAAAGGCCCAAATAGAGGAACACGACCCAAATTCAAAGGCAGCCCAAGCCTATAGAGATAAGGGTGGTTCCCTTGAAGATAAGATGGCCTCACTCAAAGATAAGATGAGATAAGATAAGATAACTAACTTATCTTATCTAAAGAAGGTCACTCCACACTATTAAATACACTGGAGCACCCACGTATAACTCATACTCTGATTCTACTAAAAACCTGATCGGAGTCCCTTGCAGGTACCACCACCCTCCGGTGACAAAGGATCAGCAGCATAGCCGGTCAAACAAGTCGGACACAACCGCTCTGATGCCAGGGCATCTTGGCCAGTTTCACTGACCTTTTCTTTACTGTTTTAGGGTAGTTTCATGCTTTTTCTTAGAAAATAAGCATGTTTTGGATAGAATTTCACTTACATCTTGATTCAGGCAAATATTGTGAATTTTACATGATTTCATGAGAATTATGCATGGATTGAATGACAATTGGATGATGCATTTCTCATAACTTGGATTAGAACTTTGATGCACTTTATTGCTTGATTTCAGGACAAAGGAAGCAAGGAAGAACCACGTTAGCAGCCACGTTAGTCTAACTAACGTGACCACTAACGTGGAATGGAGGCTAACTTGCAATGTTAATGAGAAAAGTGATCGCCAATAACGCCTTCGTGAGCCATCATAGCCCACGTTAGTTATCACGTTAACTACGCTAACGTGGAAGAGGAGTAAAACTCCAACGTTAGTGGTAAAGGTGAATGCCACTAACGTTGGAAGAAATGGCAATTGGCCAATTTAAGAGTCACGTTAACTCAGTTAACGTGAACTCTAACGTGGAAGAGGAAGACAATGCCAATGTTAGTTATACTCACCTTTGTCACTAACGTTGGAATGAGCCACTGGTGGACGAAATTGTGATCACATTATATGTTTCTTGGATTTTGAATGAAAGCTTATTTATAGCACTGCCATGTTCTAATTATTTTGAGATGAAGGCTTCTAAGGAGCAGCACCTGTGTGAGGTTTTCTTTATTGGAATTCACAACTCCGTTCAACTAACCAGCAAGTGTACTGGGTCATCCAAGTAATAACCTTACGTGAGTAAGGGTCGAATCCACAGAGATTGTTGGTATGAAGCAAGCTATGGTCACCTTGCAAATCTCAGTTAGGCAGATTAAAAAGTTATGGGTTCGAAAATAGAAATAAAGATTAGAAATAATAAAAAGGATAGAATACTTATGTAGATTCATTGGTAGGAATTTCAGATAAGCGGAATGGAGGTGCTGTAGAGCTCTCGGACGCCTGCCTTCCTATTCCTTCTACTCAATCCTTCTTACTCCTTTCCATGGCAAGCTTTGTATAGGGGTTCACTATCAGCTGTGGCTACTTTCATTCCTCTCGGGGAAATAACCTGTGCGGCTGTCACTCGCACAGCTAACCAGTCTGGAGGCATCACCCATGGTTGATAGCTACATCCCATCCTCGCAGTGAAAGCTAATGCACGCACTCTGTCACAGTACGGCCAATCACCGGTTGGTTCCCGCTCCTACTGGAATAGAATCCCTCTTTTGCGTTTGTCACTAACGCCCAGCAGGTTAAAGTTTGAAGCACGTCACAGTCATTCATGAACGGAATCCTACTCGGAATACCACAGACAAGGTGAGACTTTCCGGATTCCCAGGATCCTACTCGGAACACCACAGACAAGGTTGGACTTTCCGGATCTAGATAAATGCCGCCATCCATCTAGCTTATACCACGAAGATTCTGTTGGGGAATCTAAGAGATACACATTCAAGCTTCTTTGCATGTAGAACGGAAGTGGTTGTCAATCACGCGCGTTCATAAGTGAGAATAATGATGAGGGTTATTAACTCATCACATTCATCATGTTCTTGGGTACGAATGAATATCTTGGAATAAGAATAAGAGAGGAATTGAATAAAAGAAAATAGAACTTCATTAATCTTTGAGGTACAGCAGAGCTCCACACCCTTAATCTATGGTGTGCAGAAACTCCACCGTTAAAATACATAAGCAAGAGGTCCAGGCATGGCCGAATGGCCAGCCCCCTAAAACGTGATCACAGGATAGAAAATACAATCCAGGATGTCTAATACAATAGTAAAAGGTCCTATATATACTAGACTAGCTACTAGGGTTTACATGAGTAAGTAATTGATGCATAAATTCACTTCCGGGGCCCACTTGGTGTGTGCTTGGGCTGAGCTTGATCAATCCACGAGCTAAGGCATTTCCTGGCGTTGAACTTTGAGTTATGACGTGTTTTGGGCGTTCAACTCCGGATCATGACATTTTTCTGGCGTTTTACTCCAGACAGCAGCATGAACTTGGCGTTTAACGCCAAGTTACGTCGTCATTCTTCGAATAAAGCATGGACTATTATATATTGCTGGAAAGCCCTGGATGTCTACTTTCCAACGCCGTTGAGAGCGCGCCAATTGGAGTTCTGTAGCTCCAGAAAATCCATTTCGAGTGCAGGGAGGTCAGAATCCAACAGCATCAGCAGTCCTTTTGTCAGCCTTTTTCAGAGTTTTGCTCAAATCCCTCAATTTCAGTCAGAATTTACCTGAAATCACAGAAAAACACACAAACTCATAGTAAAGTCCAGAAATGTGAATTTAACATAAAAACTAATGAAAACATCCCTAAAAGTAGCTTAAACTTGCTAAAAACTATATAAAAACTATGCCAAAAAGCGTATAAATTATCCGCTCATCACAACACCAAACTTAAATTGTTGCTTGTCCCCAAGCAACTGAAATTCAAATAGGATAAAAAGAAGAAAATATACTATAAAGTCCAAAATATCAATGAATATTAATTTAATTACATGAGCGGGACTTGTAGCTTTTTGCTTCTGAATAGTTTTGGCATCTCACTTTTTCCTTTGAAGTTTATGAATGATTGGCTTCTCTAGGAACTTAGAATTTCGGATAGTGTTATTGACTTTCCTAGTTAAGCATGTTGATTCTTGAACACAGCTACTTATGAGTCTTGGCTGTGGCCCTAAGCACTTTGTTTTCCAGTATTACCACCGGATACATAAATGCCACAGACACATAACTGGGTGAACCTTTTCAGATTGTGACTTAGCTTTGCTAAAGTCCCCAGTTAGTGGTGTCCAGAGCTCTTAAGCACACTCTTTTGCTTTGGATCACGACTTTAACCACTCAGTCTCAAGCTTTTCACTTGGACCTTCATGACACAAGCACATGGTTAGGGACAGCTTGATTTAGCCGCTTAGGCCCGGATTTAATTTCCTTGGGCCCTCCTATCCATTGATGCTCAAAGCCTTGGATCCTTGCTACCCTTGCCTTTTGGTTTTAAGGGCTATTGGCTTTTTCTACTGCTCCTTCTTTTTCTATATACTCTTTTTAGCTCCATTTTTTTTTTTTTGAATTTTTCACTGCTTTTTCTTGCTTCAAGAATCAATTTCATGATTTTTTTTCAGATCATCAATAACATTTTTCTTTGTTCCTCATTCTTTCAAGAACCAACAATTTTTAACACTCATAAACAACAAGATCCAAAGACATATGCACTGTTCATTCATTCATTCAGAAAACAAAAAGCATTGTCACCACATCAATATAATTAAACTAAATTCAATAATAATTTCGAAAATTATGTACTTCTTGTTCTTTTGAATTAAAACATTTTTCTTTTAAGAGAGGTGATGGACTAATGGATTTTATTTCATAGCTTTAAGGCATGGTTACACACTAATGATCATGAAAGAAAGACACAAAACATAGATAAACATAATACTAAAAACCGAAAACAGAAAGAAATAAAGAACAAGGAATGAATCCACCTTTAGTGATGTCTTCTTCTTGAAGGACCAATGATGTTCTTCAATTCTTCTATGTCCCTTCCTTGCCTTTGTTG
The DNA here is from genome assembly GCF_014773155.1 of Arachis stenosperma. Taxonomy (NCBI): domain Eukaryota; kingdom Viridiplantae; phylum Streptophyta; class Magnoliopsida; order Fabales; family Fabaceae; genus Arachis; species Arachis stenosperma. Next base: position 37,261,909 of record NC_080386.1, read on the forward strand.
CTCCTCCCTCATTGCTCTTTGATCTTCTCTTATTTCTTGGAGAATGATGGAGTGCTCATGATGTTCCACCCTTAGTTGCTTCCAATAATTGTGTGGAGGATAACTTATCCCCTGAGGTATCTCAGGGATCTCTTGATTTGCAGCCACATGTTCTAACCAACTGAGCTATTCCAGCTTACATGAGTTATTCCATCTCCCAAAACTCAGAGGTGGAAGCTTTTTTTGTCTTCCCTTTGAGGTTTCTCTGGCTTTAGGTGCCATTAATGGTAATGGAAAAGCAAAAAAAAAAAAGCTATGCTTTTACCACACCAAACTTAAAATATTGCTCGCCCTCGAGCAAGAGAAGAAAGAAAAGAAGAAGAAGAAAAGAGATGGAGGAGAGTGAGGGGAGATGGATTCGGCTATATGGGTGGGATTGGGTGGGGAGGAGAAGTTGAATTGCAAAGGTAGGTGGGGTGTATGGGAAAGAGTGAGTGGTGAATGAAGAAGGGATAACCATGAATATAGAGAGATAGGGCGAGGTAGATGGGGATCCTGTGAGGTTCACAGATCCTGAGGTGTCAAGGAATTCCATCCCTGCACTAAATAGGCATGTAAAATGCCTTCATGCATCATTCTGGCGTTCAAACGCCCATTGGTGCATGTTCTGGGCGTTAAACGCCCATGTGATGCTTGTTTCTGGCGTTGAACGCCAGTTTCAAGCTTGTTTCTGGCGTTCAGCGCCAGATTATCCTCTGTGTGCGCATCCTGGCGTTAAACGCCAGGTTGTTGCTTGTTCTGGGCGTTCAGCGCCAGAATGGTGCTCTGTTCTGGCGTTGAACGCCGGCCAGATGCACCTTCTGGGCGTTGAACGCCAGCCCGTGCGTCCTCCAGGGTGAAAAATTTTTTCTTCTGTTTTTGACTCTGTTTTTAATTTTTTTGATTTTTTCGTGGCTCCTCATGATCATGTACCTAATTAAACACAAAAATAACAAAGAAACAAAATAAAATGAAATTAGATAAATAAAATTGGGTTGCCTCCCAACAAGCGCTTCTTTAATGTCAATAGCTTGACAGTGGCTCTCATGGTGATCAGGTCAATGTTAGTGTAGCCCCAAACACCAAACTTAGAATTTGGATATGGGGTTTGAACACCAAACTTAGAGTTTGGTTGTGGCTTCACAACACCAAACTTAGAGTTTGACTGTGTGGGTTTTTCTTGACCTTGAACTGAGAGAAGCTCTTCATGCTTACTCTCTTTTGTCACAGAGGGATTGCCATGTGCCTGAAACACAAGGTATTCTCCATTCAATTGAAGGACTAATTCACCTCTGTTGACATCTATCACAGCTCCTGCTGTGGCTAGGAAAGGTCTTCCTAGGATGATGCATTCATCATCTTCCTTCCTAGTGTCTAGGATTATGAAATCAGTAGGGATGTAAAGGCCTTCAACCCTTACTAGCACGTCCTCTACCAACCCATAAGCTTGTCTCACTGACTTGTCTGCCAGTTGTAATGAGAACAAGGCATGTTGTACCTCAATGATTCCCAGCTTCTCCATCACAGAGAGTGGCATAAGATTTATTCCTGATCCAAGATCACATAGAGCTCTTTCAAAGCTCATAGTGCCAATGGTGCAAGGTATTAAGAACTTGCCAGGATCTTGTTTCTTTTGAGGTAGAGTTCTCTGAATCCAAGTATCCAGTTCACTAATGAGCAAGGGAGGTTCACTTTCCCAAGTCTCATTACCAAATAACTTGGCATTCAGCTTCATGATAGCTCCTAAGTATTGAGCAACTTGCTCTCCAGTCACATCTTCATTCTCTTCAGAGGATGAATATTCTTCAGAGCTCATGAATGGCAGAAGGAGATTTAAAGGAATCTCTATGGCCTCTAGATGAGCCTCAGATTCCTCAAGATCCTTAATAGGAAACTCCTTCTTGCTTGAGGAACGTCCCAGGAGGTCTTCCTCACTAGGATTTTCGTCCTCCTCCTCCCTTGTGCATTCGGCCACTTTGATCAAATCAATGGCCTTGCACTCTCCTTTTGGATTCTCTTCTGTATTGCTTGGGAGAATACTGGGAGGAGTTTCAATAACTTTCTTACTCAGCTGGCCTACTTGTGCCTCCAAATTTCTAATGGAGGATCTTGTTTCATTTATGAAACTGAAAGTGGCCTTTGACAGATCAGAGACTATATTGGCTAAATTAGAATTGTTTTGTTCAGAATTCTCTGTCTGTTGCTGAGAAGATGATGGATATGGCTTGCTATTGTTCAGCCTTGTACGTCCACCATTGTTAAAGCCTTGTTGAGGCTTTTGTTGATCCTTCCAGGAGAAATTTGGATGATTTCTCCATGATGAGTTATAGGTGTTTCCATAAGGTTCACCTAAGTAATTAACCTCTGCCATGGCAGGGTTCTCAGGATCATAAGCTTCTTCAGAAGCTGCCTCTCTAGTACTGTTGGATGCGTGTTGCAATCCATTCAGATTTTGAGAGATCATGTTGACCTGTTGAGTCAACACTTTGTTCTGAGCCAATATGGCATTCAGAGCATCAATTTTAAGAACTCCTTTCTTCTGAGGTACCCCATTGTTCACGGAATTCCTCTCAGAAGTGTACATGAACTGGTTGTTTGCAACCATGTCAATGAGTTCTTGAGCCTCTTCAGGCGTTTTCTTCAGGTGAATAGATCCACCTGCAGAATGGTCCAATGACATTTTCGAAAATTCAGAGAGACCATAATAGAATATATCTAATATGGTCCATTCTGAGAACATGTCAGATGGACATCTCTTGGTCAACTGCTTGTATCTTTCCCAAGCTTCATAGATGGATTCACCAGCTTTTTGTTTGAAGGTTTGAACATCCACTCTCAGCTTGCTCAGCTTTTGAGGAGGAAAGAATTTATCTAAGAATACAGTGACAAGCTTATCCCATGAGTCCAGGCTATCCTTGGGTTGTGAATCCAACCATACTCTAGCTCTGTCTCTTACAGCAAAAGGGAAAAGCAAGAGTCTGTAGACTTCAGGATTGACTCCATTTGTCTTTACAGTGTCACAGATCTGCAAGAACTCAGTTAAAAACTGGTAAGGATCTTCAGATGGAAGTCCATAAAATTTGCAGTTTTGTTGCATTAAAGCAACTAGTTGAGGCTTAAGCTCAAAGTTATTGGCTCCAATGGCAGGAATGGAGATGCTTCTTCCATCAAACTTGGACGTTGGCTTAGTGAAGTCACCAAGCATTCTCCTTGCATTATTATTATTATTTTCGGCTGCCATGTCCTTCTCCTGTTCGAAAATTTCTGAAAGGTTGTTTCTCTTAAAGATGTTTTTGGATTGTTGTAATTTAGCTTCTCTTAATTTTCTCTTCAGAGTCCTTTCAGGTTCTGGATCAATTTCAACAAGAGTGCCTTTATCCCTGTTCCTGCTCATATGAGAGAGAAGAAAACAAGAAAAGAAAAGGAAGCCTCTATGTCACAGTATAGAGATTCCTTTATGTTAGTAGAAGAAGAAAGGGGTAGAAGAAGAGTGGAAGAAAAGAAACACAACTGTGAGGATGGCAGAGATGTGAGATGAGATGTTAGGATATGAATGAAGAGAGGTGAAGAGAAGTATTAGTAATTAAATAATTAAATAGAAGAAGAAAAGAGGAGGGAGGTTTCGAAAATAATTTTTGAAAAAGAGTTAGTGATTTTCGAAAATTACAGATAAGGTAAGTTTAAAATTAAAATTTAAAACAAAAAGAATTTTTTTGAAAAAAGAGAGGGATAATTTTCGAAAAATTAGAGAGGGAAAAGTAGTTAGGTGGTTTTGAAAAAGATAAGAAACAAACAAAAAGTTAATTAGTTGATTGAAAAAGATTTGAAATCAAAATTTGAAAAAGATAAGAAGATAAGAAGTTAGATAAGATATTTTGAAATCAAATTTTGAAAAAGATAAAATTTTTGAAAAAGATAAGATAAAAGATAAAAAGATATATTTGAAAAAGATATTTTGAAAAAGATTTAATTTTTAAGATGACTTGACTAACAAGAAACTACAAGATAAGATTCTAGAACTTAAAGATTGAACCTTTCTTAACAAGAAAGTAACAAACTTCAAATTTTTGAAACAATCACATTAATTGTTAGCTAATTTTCGAAAATTAGATGTAAAAATAAGAAAAAGATTTTGAAAATATTTTGAAAAAGATTTTTGAAATTTTCGAAAAAATAAAAAAATGAAAAAGATACGATTTTTGAAAAAGATTTTGAAAAGATAAGATTTTTAAAATTGAAATTTTGATTTGACTTGTAAGAAACAACTAATTTTGAAAATTTTTGACCAAGTCAACCCAAAATTTCGAAAATTTGGAGGGAAATAAGGAAAAGATATTTTTTTTTATTTTTGAATTTTTAATTATGAAAGAGAAAAACAACAAAAATACTTTATGCATGAAATTTTTAGATCAAAACCATAAATGCATGCAAGAATGCTATGAATGTCAAGATGAACACCAAGAACACTTTGAAGATCATGATGAACATCAAGAACATAATTTTGAAAAAATTTTGATGCAAAGAAAATATGCAAGACACCAAACTTAGAAATCTTTAATGCATGGAAAATATGAATGTAAAAATGCACATGAAAAACAACAAACAACACAACACAAGAAATCATCAAGATCAAACAAGAAGACTTGTCAAGAACAACTTGAAGATCATGAAGAACACTATGAATGCATGGGATTTTCGAAAAAATGCAAGAAAAATTTTTAAAGCATGCAATTGACACCAAACTTAAAAATTAACACAAGACTCAAACAAGAAACAAAAAATATTTTTGATTTTTATGATTTTCTAATTTTTTTTTTTTGTATTTTTATTAATATTTTCGAAAATAATGTTGGAAAAACGAAAAATAGAAGAAAAATTTTGAAAAAGATTTTTGAAAAGAAAAGTACCTAATCTGAGCAACAAGATGAACCGTCAGTTGTCCATACTCGAACAATCCCCGGCAACGGCGCCAAAAACTTGGTGGACGAAATTGTGATCACATTATATGTTTCTTGGATTTTGAATGAAAGCTTATTTATAGCACTGCCATGTTCTAATTATTTTGAGATGAAGGCTTCTAAGGAGCAGCACCTGTGTGAGGTTTTCTTTATTGGAATTCACAACTCCGTTCAACTAACCAGCAAGTGTACTGGGTCATCCAAGTAATAACCTTACGTGAGTAAGGGTCGAATCCACAGAGATTGTTGGTATGAAGCAAGCTATGGTCACCTTGCAAATCTCAGTTAGGCAGATTAAAAAGTTATGGGTTCGAAAATAGAAATAAAGATTAGAAATAATAAAAAGGATAGAATACTTATGTAGATTCATTAGTAGGAATTTCAGATAAGCGGAATGGAGGTGCTGTAGAGCTCTCGGACGCCTGCCTTCCTATTCCTTCTACTCAATCCTTCTTACTCCTTTCCATGGCAAGCTTTGTATAGGGGTTCACTATCAGCTGTGGCTACTTTCATTCCTCTCGGGGAAATAACCTGTGCGGCTGTCACTCGCACAGCTAACCAGTCTGGAGGCATCACCCATGGTTGATAGCTACATCCCATCCTCGCAGTGAAAGCTAATGCACGCACTCTGTCACAGTACGGCCAATCACCGGTTGGTTCCCGCTCCTACTGGAATAGAATCCCTCTTTTGCGTTTGTCACTAACGCCCAGCAGGTTAAAGTTTGAAGCACGTCACAGTCATTCATGAACGGAATCCTACTCGGAATACCACAGACAAGGTGAGACTTTCCGGATTCCCAGGATCCTACTCGGAACACCACAGACAAGGTTGGACTTTCCGGATCCAGATAAATGCCGCCATCCATCTAGCTTATACCACGAAGATTCTGTTGGGGAATCTAAGAGATACACATTCAAGCTTCTTTGCATGTAGAACGGAAGTGGTTGTCAATCACGCGTTCATAAGTGAGAATAATGATGAGGGTTATTAACTCATCACATTCATCGTGTTCTTGGGTACGAATGAATATCTTGGAATAAGAATAAGAGAGGAATTGAATAAAAGAAAATAGAACTTCATTAATCTTTGAGGTACAGCAGAGCTCCACACCCTTAATCTATGGTGTGCAGAAACTCCACCGTTAAAAATACATAAGCAAGAGGTCCAGGCATGGCCGAATGGCCAGCCCCCTAAAACGTGATCACAGGATAGAAAATACAATCCAGGATGTCTAATACAATAGTAAAAGGTCCTATATATACTAGACTAGCTACTAGGGTTTACATGAGTAAGTAATTGATGCATAAATTCACTTCCGGGGCCCACTTGGTGTGTGCTTGGGCTGAGCTTGATCAATCCACGAGCTAAGGCATTTCCTGGCGTTGAACTTTGAGTTATGACGTGTTTTGGGCGTTCAACTCCGGATCATGACGTTTTTCTGGCGTTTTACTCCAGACAGCAGCATGAACTTGGCGTTTAACGCCAAGTTACGTCGTCATTCTTCGAATAAAGCATGGACTATTATATATTGCTGGAAAGCCCTGGATGTCTACTTTCCAACGCCGTTGAGAGCGCGCCAATTGGAGTTCTGTAGCTCCAGAAAATCCATTTCGAGTGCAGGGAGGTCAGAATCCAACAGCATCAGCAGTCCTTTTGTCAGCCTTTTTCAGAGTTTTGCTCAAATCCCTCAATTTCAGTCAGAATTTACCTGAAATCACAGAAAAACACACAAACTCATAGTAAAGTCCAGAAATGTGAATTTAACATAAAAACTAATGAAAACATCCCTAAAAGTAGCTTAAACTTGCTAAAAACTATATAAAAACTATGCCAAAAAGCGTATAAATTATCCGCTCATCAGCCACCATGAGCCATGTTAACTCCCACATTAATTACATTAACGTGGAAGCTAACGTGGATAAAAGGGATGATGAGCCAACGTTAGTGACACTCACCTTTGTCACTAACGTGGGAAGTAGGGGCATTTGGAACGTTAGTGACAAAGGTAAGTGTCACTAACGCTCTCGAAGATTTGGCAAGCCTACGTTAAAGGTCACGTTAACTACACTAACGTGAACTCTAACGTAGGAAGAAAGGGGTACTCTCAACGTTATTGAAAAAAGTAAGTCCCAATAACGTGTGCGAAGGACCAAGAGGCAACGTTAGTGGTCACGTTGGTGCCACTAACGTTGAAGTTAACGTTGACCATCTTTGGGTAGGGAACGTTAGTGAAAAAGGTGATTGGCACTAACGTTCTCGAACCCACATCTTCACTTAACGTTAACACCACTAACGTCCTAAGCTAAAGTCCATGCCCACTCGACACTTTCTCTCTGCAAGTAAAGCTAAGCCCAATGAAGATGATAACTGCTTCAACTCAAGATCCAAAGGCCCATATCCAAGACTTGAAGAGCTAACTAGGAGATCAGAAGAGTAGTATAAGTAGGGGTAGTTTTGAACTAGAGGGGAGCTTTTGGCATTTTGAGAACTACTCTCTGTATAATTTTACTTTCTCTGCACTTCTAGTTTTACTTCAAGATGTATTTTCCATCTGTATTTTCCATTCCCAGAGCTATGAACAACTAAACCCCTTTCATTGGGTTAGGGTGCTCTGTTGTAATTTGATGGATCAATATTAGTTTTCATTGTTCTTCTTCTCTCTTTTCTCTTGATTTTACTGGAAAGCTTTCAATCTTCATCCAATTGAATAGTTATCTTGGAAAAGAAGCTATTCATACTTGGATCTCTTCGGAACCTTGGAAGAGGAATGAAGAGATCATGCTAGAAATGCTTTCTCATGTTGGACCAAATTGGGGTTTGGATGGATATAGTGACATATAATCCTACCAACACTTTGATTTGGAAATACATGTGGTATAATCAGTGACCATACTTCATCTCTTCTCATGAGCAATTGACCAAGGAATTGGCTATTGATCAAGATTTGAGAGATTGAATTACCAAGGAATTGGAATTCAATCACTTAAGATTGCCAAGGAGATCAATGAATGCATTGATTGAGGAAGAGATGAAAATGAACTTGATCCGGAGAATGCAACATCTCCTAAGCCCAATGAATTCCCCATTTTTGATCTTACCCATTCTCTTTAATTCTTGCTGTTTACTTTGATGCTCATCTCCCCCAACTCCCATTTAAGATTCTGCAATTTACTTTCTGTCATTTACATTCAGCTCTTTATTCCCAGCATTTATATTTCTGCTATTTACTTTCCCGCCATTTAATTTCTGCAACTCTCAAATCAATTTCTGCTTAGCTCAACTAGAACATTCTCCCAATTAAAGTTGCTTGACCAATCAATCTCTGTAGGATTCGACCTCACTCTATTGTGAGTTTTTACTTGACGACAATTCGGTATACTTGCCGAAGGAAAATTGTTGAGAGACAAGTTTCCGTGCATCAAGTTTATGGCGCCGTTGCCGGGGATTGATTTTGTATCAACAATGATTAGATTGGTGGATAACTAGATTGAGCATTCTTCTTGATTTAATTTCTATTTGAGTAATTTACTTTCAGTTTTAGTTATTTTCCCTCTTTCCCCTTACCCATGTTCTTAGTTGTATACAATCTATTCCACTAACCCACTAACTGTTTGATATATTGCATCACTCACACTAACAGCATTTCTAACAAGAATACTTTCTGCATCTATTTCCTTGCTTGTGCCTTGTTGGTTGTATGACAGGGAGAAGAAGCGGGGCTTCAACTTCCTTTGATTCTGAACCTGAGAGGACCTTCCTTAGATTAAAAAGGGAAGCAAGAGGAAAAAGAGTAGTTAGTGCTGAGGAAGAGGAGGAATATTTTGAACCAAACATGGAGGAGAATATGGAGAACCATCATGAAGAAGAAGCTCACAACCATGGCAGAGAAGGTCCAGCAAATCATGCTGGGCAAGAGAGAAGAGTTCTAGGCTCTTACATCAATCCAAACCCAGGAAACTGTGGAAGTAGCATCCAAAAGCCAACTATACATGCCAACAACTTTGAACTGAAGCCACAACTCATCACTCTTGTTCAGAACAATTGTTCATTCGGAGGAGGTGTCCAAGAAGACCCCAATCAACATCTAACCACATTTCTGAGGGTATGTGATACTGTGAAGTCTAATGGTGTTCATCCTGACACCTATAGAATGCTCCTATTTCGGAGAAGGAGGAGAACGAGGCTGTCTCATCGCCAATGATTAGAAGTTGCTACTGTTGATGGGATGAACAGAACGTGAAGAGGGAGGAGAAACTCGCAGAAGAGAGGGAGGTTTTACCGCCGCACCGCTGGTCGCCGAGGAACACCGCCATTGACGCTGGAAAATGCCACTATTGGAGCCACTGTCCTTGCTCGGCCCCTGTTTCTGTTGCTGTTTACGCTGGTTCAGCCATTGCCGCCACAACCCGTCTCGAATTTCTTCTAATTTCGACACGCAGAGGTAGGGGATTTATTTTAAAATTAACCATTTTAATTTATGAATATCATTGAAGTTTAGTGAGTATCTACAAATAATTTATAAATGTCTTGTGTGATTAATTGGTAGAAATAAGCTTGGTTTGAGGATGTAAAATTTGGATTAGTTTTTTAGATGATGTTCTAGTGTTTCAATTAGTTTATTGAGTTTAGGTTATGGCTGTAAATGTGACTGGTATGATGATGATTACGTGCATGTGAATTGAAATTTGTTTAGCTCTTGTGTGCATCTTGCAAGGTTGTTTGGGGATGAATGCTTGTCGGAAGTTCTGTTTTTTTTTTTTTGCTTAATAATGTTGTGATTGGTGGTTGAATCAAATTATAATGAGTAATTTATGAGATTGAGGCTTGATGAATGATAAATAGATTGAGTTTAGATTTCTAAACTAAGTACCTAAAATTGATTTCTTAACTAAAAGTAGTAATTTTTATGGTTTATAAATAATTTTACAATGAATGGAACCAAATGGTGATAAAATATGTTGATTATTGAGAACCTGTTTGTTTGATAATTGCTGATGAAAGGCTAGTAAACTGTTGAGAAGGAGGGAACCCGTAAGGGCAGTTTAAGTCCGAATTTTTGAGGTGATGCTGTCGAAATTTTTATAAAACTCTAAAACTTTGTTTTTTTATAAATTCGTCCATCGCTTCTCGGTGCATCAATAAGCATCAGGTGGGTAATTGATTAATGATGTTGCTGTGAATGGTGGGTTGAGGTGAAAAATGTGGTGAGTTTCATTCATTGTTCCTTATTTTTTTCCTGTTTTCTCTTCATAGTTATATCTTTTTTTTCTTGATCCTTGTAAATTAATTATTATATATTTTAGGGTGCTGCTACTCTAAATGATTGGAAGATGGTCATCGCTGTTTGAAAAGAGCAATGCATCACAATTGCCTTGTTTGCTTTGAGGTATAAACTATAAAGACTATTCTTCTATTATGGTAAAATCTTTTGGGAAGAACCACATGATTTCATTTTGTTTGGTTTATGAATTGGTTTTGCTTATTATGAAAAATGAATTTTGTTGATTGTTGATTGTTACTATGATGATTTTCATCAGTTCCTACTCTGTCATCTGCTGTTGTTCTGTGCTCTCCTCTCCGCTTGCGTCCACTACGCCGCCCCCCACCTCGTCCGCTGAGGTTCGGTTACAGTGTGTGTTTGGATTAAGCTTATTTTCTGTTATAAATCAAAGAGTTATTTAGCTGAACATGTTCTCTCTATGTAAAAAGTTAAGCATAGAAGTTTTGTTTTAATTCAATTTGTTTGAAATTAAGCTAAGTTGTTTTATGGAGCATAATGTTAATGTTAATGGTTGTTTCTTAATTGTTGGTTGGTTTATTTTTGTTAGCATGTAAAGTGGTTGGGAATTCTGAGTTGATTCTCTCAATGGCCCGAATGACTCAAGTAAAATTGCTGCATTTGATTTTGATGGCCTAAATGACTCAAGTAAAAAATCTTAGAATTCTGGAGAAGATTGCCCAAATATTCAAAGAGGATTTGAATTTTGGTGGAGAGGAGCTTTCTCGAAGCAGAATGGAGAGTAAGAATAGACAAGACAATTACGAATTACAGCTACAACAGTTGATAATCCTTGAAGACAGACAGTCCCAGCATGGTGGAATTGACAGCATTCTATTGGGTGTGTCTCCTTTTAACCTTCTCTTGATCATTTCAATTTCTATTTAATTCCTCTGTGTTGACCAGCATTTCAACCTTGGTAGCTTACCTGTAAAGCTGCTTGTTTGAAATGTGATAGACTCTGTCTTCATCCATGATTGATTTACCTTGAACAAGTTAGCACCATTGTATTTTTTTTCCTTTTTTCTTTTGGCACTTTTTTGTTTGTTTGTTGTGCACATAATCTAATCATTTCAATAGAAACAACCTGTGAGTATAGAATTTATAGTTCATGTGGGTACTTGGAAACATTCTTCTTTTATCAGTGTGCATAGTCATCGATTTACACTTAGGCTGGTCATAATTTGGCTCTATCTTGAGCTGACAACACTACACTCTTGAAGAATGTTATTTTTTTATTATGAGGCTGTTCTATCTTCCTTATGTATTTAGGGGCAACACAACCTGAGCTTCAGTTGCAATTTGTTTAGTTCTAAACCTTTTCCATTCATATTTAGTCTTGTTTAATCATCTCTTTGCAGTTACATAGAAGAAATAAGAGTTCATGTGCTATCAATTTAATTTAGTGGATAAGATTTCATGTTTAACTGGCTACTGCAAGGTAGGGCTGGTGAGCTAAGTTTTCTGCATTGTGTGAGACACTATACTAAGCAAAGCAACTACTGATGTTGACAAAGGGGTCCATGATGAGACTGGTTTCTTTTAGATATGTTTGAATAAGTATGCTTGAATCTGAAGTCTAAGATTTGCTATTATATTTATTGCTACTGTTGGTTTACCTTCTGGTAGTGTCAAAGGAGGGGACAGGAGGGGGGATGTGGGTCTTGTGACCTTATGTGGTGCTTTCAGTGCAAAGAAGTTCTTGGATTTAATATATTTTATAAATTACAACCTTTTGATTTGATGTATTAAGAAGCTTATTTATTAGCAATGCAAATATTGCTTTTCTTACTGGCTATAACAATCATGCTTGAAAATAACTACACTATGGTTACTTGATCCTTTTGATGCCTTATTAAGAATTGAATTTGTTAAGTACCTATGTGCTTGTATCCATTGTGCTAGTGATACTTGTTATATACATGCCATTGTTCTTTATTTTGTATTTTACTAATTTAAAATACTTCATTTTTTCCCCAGTTAAGAAGCTTGTGTTCCTTGTGGTCTGCAGGTGGTTCTGTTTATTGAAAATATGGGCTTGGATAAAGAAACTATTGGGAGAATTATTTTTTGCTGCCAGCATTGATAAAACTCTTTAGAGGAAGATTAAATTCCTTTCTAGGATTGGTGTTTTTTAAGCTTATTTTCCTGGGATAATTAGAAAATATCCGGAATTACTTTTAACCAACACTGATACAACTATATTGTATCCGGAAATTTTTGGTTCACTAAGTATATAAATGTTTATTTTTTTATGGTAAGTGTTCAATTAGTTTTCTTTAGTAATTTGATTCAAATAGTTTAACCTTGTTTATTGACATTAAATTAAAAAAAATAGTTGGAACTAATTTCAATGCAACATGAGAAAACTATTGTAAATAAAGAATAATATAGTTATAAAAAACCGTTGTCAAAAGTAACAAAAGGTAATGGTATTAAAACCATTGTCAAAGACAGTTACAAAATGACAATGGTATTAAAACTGTTGCAAAAAACACCAACAAAGGCAACGCTTTTAAACCGTTGTCTTTATGAACAACAAAATTACAACAATTTAAAACTGTTGTCTATCCAGTTACGGTTTTAAACCGTTACGTCATCAAAGAGAACGGTTTTAAACCATTGCCTATTTAGTAACGGTTTTAAACCGTTCTTTAAAAATTGTTGTCAAAACCGTTGTCTATGCCAGTAACTATGGCAACGGTTTTTTTGTTGTCGTTGCCTTAGGTAAAAAACTGTTGCCTTTGAGCATTGGTAACGGCCGCATATACCACAGGTCAAAAACCGTTGCCAAAGTGTTGCCTAAAGTTTTAGGAATGGTTTTCTGATCTATGACAACAGTTTTTGACCGTTGCGAAAACCCTTATTTGTAGAATGGAATTCCATTCTCACTCAAGGACAAAGCAGCTAAGTGGCTGGAGTCTTTTCCGAAGGAGAGTTTGACAACCTGGGAAGATGTGGTGAACAAATTCTTGGCAAGATTTTACCCTCCTCAACGAATTAATAGGTTGAGAGCTGAGGTACAAACCTTCAGGCAACAAGATGGTGAAACTCTCTACGAAGCATGGGAGAGGTTTAAGGACCTAACAAAAAGGTGCCCACCAGATATGTTCAATGAATGGGTGCAGCTGCATATTTTCTATGAAGAACTTTCTTATGAATCGAAGAAGGCAATAGACCACTCATCCGGGAGATCTCTGAACAAAAAGAAGACCATTGAAGAAGCCATAGATGTCATTGAAACTGTAGCAGAGAATGACTATTTCTATGCTTCTGAAAGAGGCAACACTAGAGGAGTGATGGAGCTAAACAACATAGATGCATTGCTGGCTCAAAACAAGATGATCACTAAGCAGTTGGCTGACCTTACCAAGAAGATGGAGCGGAACCAAGTAGCAGCAATCACCACCTCAGCAGCAGCTCAAGCAGGAGTGAATGTAGAGGATGAGAGTGACCAGGAACAAGCCAACTACATTGGAAACTCACCTAGGCAAGCATATGATCCATACTCCAAAACATACAATCCTGGTTGGAGGAACCACCCAAACTTTGGGTGGGGAAATCAACAAGACCATGGCCAAGATGCCTTGGCATCACGCTCCGGCCGCCATCCACCAGCCAGACACGTCAGCTCCGACCAGTACAGAAGATCTCATCCGAGATCGACCTACAGTTTCAGGTAACCCTCGGAACATTTTATATTGATAAACCTTCAAGATATACCATCCTCAACCATTATTTGCACTTCATGAACCCTTTTCTTCCCATGGTCTTTGGTCTTTTTATTTTTAGCATGAGGACATGCTCGGTTTAAGTGTGGGGAGGTTTGATAAACCCCACTTTTGTGGTTTATATTGTGTAGAATTTGAGAATTTTTGTCAATATTTTCCATACTTATTCACAAGAATTGCATGGTTTCGTGTTCTCTTCCTAATATTACTTCATGATTGAAAACATGCTTCTTTTGCCTTAAATTGCCATATTTTGATCCTCTTTTATTATCATTCAATACCGTGATGTGTTTGTTTAGTGATTTCAGAGTTTATAGGGCAAGAATGGCCTAGAAGAGAGAAAGAAAGCATGCACAAGTGGAAGGAACATGAAGAATTGAATTTTGGGAAAATCAGCAGCGACGCGCAGGCACACCTCACACGCACGCGTGGGTGCAGAAAGTTGGAGATGCCGCGCGAAGATTGGCACATCCACGTGGATTGGCATAATCTCCATCGACGCGCACGCGAGCATGATGCGTACGCGTGGATCGCGAAATTCAGGCGATGCGCACGCGTGCATGACGCGTACGCGTGACGAGCTGCACGTGACCTCATTAAAAGAAATCGTGCCTGACAATTTCTGAGGCTCAACAGGCCCAAATTCAAGCTGGTTTTGCATGGAAAATACCCAAGAATCCTAGGGGGAAGGGGGGATCATTCACTACACACTTAGACACAATTTTAGCTACTTTTTGGTTTTTTGGTTCTTCTAGAGAGAGAAACCCTTGTTCCTCTCTAGATCTAGCTGATTTGATCTTCCCTTGTTGAATTCTGAATTGAATTTTGTTGATTTCTAGTTTTGATTACTTAATTTGAATTCCTTAGTATAATTTTGTTTAGATTTTGTGTTAGATTTATGTTTTCTTGTAAATTGTCATTTTCTACCCATTTCATGAATCTTGTGGATCTTGAATTGTTAATGTTACATTGATGTTCTCCATGATTAATTGTGTTGTTTGAGTGATTTTCTATTGATAATTGTTAGTGGGTACTTTCTAATTTCAATTTAATTGCATTTTGAATATGTCTTTTAGTAATGCTCACCATGTGTTTGATGAAATGTTTCCTTTGATTATGGAGTAGTTTTCTTTACTCTTGGCCTAGGATAAGGGAATTGGGTAAACTTGAGTCATTGGGTCTAATTGGTTTGGTAATTTGAGAACCCTTAGTGGTCAAGTTGATACCCATTGACACTAACCCACTACTAAGTCAATTGGTAGTTGGATTGGGACTTATGAGTTGAGATTGATCAAGCCACTTGACGTACCTCAAGCTTAGAAGTAAATATTACGTACTTAAAGCTCTTGGAGGTTGACCCAGTGAGTTTGGTTCCTCATAATTGTCAAGATATGGTTATTAGACAAGGATGGTGATCCTAATTCCTATGCCTAGCCAAGAGTTGCTTTTATTATTCATATTTGAAACCCAAAAATTTCAATTGCTTAGTTCTAGTGATAGCTACTTGTTTAGTTTTAGAGTAGAATTATATTGGATGTTCTCTTATTAGTTTGAAATTGCTCATACATTGCCTTAGTCATTTGATTTGGTTTCTTGCACTTCAAGATTTCTTGTTTGTTAAGTCTATTAGTTTAATTTCTTGATCATGACTTGCAACCCCAGAATTCTAACCAATGTTGATGCACATGTTTGCCCAATCCTTGTGAGACGACCCGAGGTTTGAATAATTCGGTTACTTTTATTGGGGTCGAACGTTGTGACAACCAATTCTTTAAAATTTGATTTGAGGATTATTTGTCGGTTGAAAGCTATATTTGCAACGTGAATATTTTGTGAAATTCCTTATCGACGATAGTCCACCCATCAAATTTTTTGCGCTGTTGCCGGGGAATGGTTGCAACGTATGCCTTGACATTGGTTATGTGAATATGTGAATAGTGTAGATAGTTTACTTGCTTTCAATACCTAGTTATAGTTTAGATTTCTTTTATACATGTACTATGACTCTCAAGTTTGATGACTCGGTCTCAACCAAATTCTAGCTTAGCTGAGTTTGACCCTGAGATTGAAAGAACTTTGTTACACACTCGGCAAGCTAGACGGCAGTTGGACTATACGGCTAGTACTTTGGCCTCTCTTGAGGAGCATACTGAATCACTAGACGGTACCTAGAGTGACTTGGAGTCTGCTACGTCCTATTCTTCTGTTGGTACCACTAATACATCTATTCATCCCACAGATGAACCATACATGGCAGAGCCACACTGGATCACTCTACATGAACAAGGGGATCCGGATATCATACTTCAACCCTTGCAAGCAAGGTATCCCAGCCTTGATCCAAACTTTGAGTTGAAGAATAGCTTGATAAATCTACTTCCCAAGTATCATGGCTTCCGGGTCAAGACCCCATCCAACATCTAAGAAATTTTCAAGTTGCTTGTTCTACGGCTCGAAGGCATAGAGCCGATAAGGTGGCTATTATGGTTTTTGCCTTCCCCTTCTCTCGTGAGGGGCAAGCAAAAACGTGGTTTTATTCACAGCCGGATGAGATTGTGACCAATTGGGATTTCTTGAGAAGAGAGTTTTTAGACAAATTCTTTCCGTCGGAGAAGACCTACTACATCCGGAAGCAGATCTCGAGTATAATGCAAAAGGACCAAGAGAGTTTGTATGAGTATTGGATAAGGTTCAAGAGCTTATTTGAATCTTGTCCACACCATGGATTGGACACTCACTTGCTCATTAGTTACATCACCGGAGGTCTTTGTGCGGAAGATAGAAGATTGCTCACCGCGTCAAGTGGTGGTTCCCTTTCCAAAAACAAATCGGGGGGAGAAGCTTGGAGCTTTATAAATGATGTTGCCGAGTGATGAGCGGATAATTTATACCCTTTTTGGCACTGTTTTTATATAGTTTTTAGTATGTTTTAGTTAGTTTTTATTATATTTTTATTAGTTTTTATGCAAAAATCACATTTCTGGACTTTATTATGAGTTTGTGTATTTTTCTGTGATTTCAGGTATTTTCTGGCTGAAATTGAGGAACCTGAGTAAAAATCTGATTCAGAGGCTGAAAAATGACTGCAGATGCTGTTGGATTCAGACCTCCCTGCACTCGAAGTAGATTTTCTGGAGCTACAGAAGCCCCATTGGCGTGCTCTCAATTGCGTTAGAAAGTAGACATCCTGGGCTTTCCAGCAATATATAATAGTCCATACTTTACCCGAGATTTGATGGCCCAAACTGGCATTCAAAGTCAGCCCAAGGAATTATGGCGTAAAACGCCCAAACTTGCACCAGAATTGGAGTTAAACGCCCAAACTGGCACCAAAGCCGGCGTTTAACTCCAGGAACAGCCTAAGCACGAAGAAGCTTCAATGCTCAGCCCAAGCACACACCAAGTGGGCCCCGAAAGTGGATTTCTGCACTATCTGCACTTAGTTACTCATTTTCTGTAAACCATAGTAACTAGTTTAGTATAAATACTACTTTTAGAGATTTATTTTAGATCTCTGGACATTTAGTCCTTAGACTTTGGCACTTTTATGGAGGCTGGCCTCACGGCCTTGCCTAGACCTTCTTTCACTTATATATTTTCAACGGTGGAGTTTCTACATCCCATATATTAAGGTGTGGAGCTCTGCTGTTCTTCATGAGTTAATGAAAGTACTATTGTTTTTCCTTCAATTCACGCCTACTTCTTCTCCAAGATATACTCTTTGTTACTCGCTTAGCCAAGATCTGCGTGCTTGACAACCACAAAGCAGTCTACATGATGTTCAACGTAGTCATTGGACGCCAGCTGGAGTATATTCTCTTGGATATCTAATAGACAGACTGAGTCTGTGAGATTAGTATGTTCGTGGTATAGGCTAAAACCATTGGCAGCATTCCTGGGATCCGGAAAGTCTAAACCTTGTCTGTGGTATTCTGAGTAGGATCCGGGATCCAGAAAGTCTAAACCTTGTCTGTGGTATTCTGAGTAGGATCTGAGAAGGGATGACTGTGACGAGCTTCAAACCTGCGAATGTTGGGCGCAAGTGACAGTGTGCAAAAGGACAATGGTCCTATTCCGACTCTAGCGGAAACCGACAGATGATTAGCCGTGCGGTGACAGCGCATATGGATTTGTTTTCATCCGAGAAGATCATACAGCTTGCCATGGAAGGAGGTAACGCATGGTTGGAAGAAGGCAGTAGGAAAGCAGAAGTTCAGAAGCAACAAAGCATCTCTATATGCTTATCTGAAATTCCCACCAATGAATTACATAACTTGCTTCAAGCCGACAATCTCTGTGGGATCGACCCTTACTCACCTATGGTATTACTTGGAAGACCCAGTGCACTTGCTGGTTAGTTACGCGAAGTTGTGCAGAGTTGTGAAGAAAGTATTAGATCACGATTTCGTGTACCAAGTTTTTGGCGCCGTTGCCGGAGATTGTTCGAGTTTGGACAACTGACGGTTCATCTTGTTGCTTAGATTGGGTAATTTTCTTCTTGTTTTAACCTTTATTTTATTTTCAAAAAGTTTTCAAAAATCTTTCATAATTTTTGTTCTTTTTCGTTTTTCCAAAATAATTTTTGAAAAATACAAAAAATTTAATAAAATCATAAAAACCAAAAATTTTGTGTTTCTTGTTTGAGTCTAGTGTCAAATTTTAAGTTTGGTGTCAATTACATCCTTTTAAATTTTCTTTAAATTTTGAAAATTCATGCATGTGTTCTTCATGATCTTCAAGTTGTTCTTGATGATTGTCTTTGTTTGATCTTTAATTTTTCTTGTTTTGTGTCTTTTCTTGTTTTTCATATGCATTTTTGAATTATTAGTGTTTAAAGTTTAAAAATTTTTAAGTTTGGTGTCTTGCATGTTTTTCTTTTCTTAAAAATTTTCAAAAATATGTTCTTGGTGTTCATCTTGACATTCAAAGTGTTCTTGGTGTTCATCTTGACGTTCAAAGTGTTCGTGCATGCAATAGTTGTTCTGATTCATAATTTTTATGTTTTGAGTCATTTAGTTGTTTTTCTCTCTCCTCATTAAAAATTCAGAAATCAAAAATATATCTTTTCCTTATTCTTCTCATAAATTTCAAATTTTTGGATTGACTTAGTCAAAAATTTTTAAAATTTAGTTGTTTCTTATAAGTCAAGTCAAAATTTCAATTTAAAAATTCTATCTTTTCAAAACTTTTTCAGAAATCAAATTTTTTTCATTTTTTTCCTTAAAATTTTTGAAAATTTTAAAAATTAATTTTCAAAATATTTTTTACTCTTATTTCATTTTTTCGAAATTAATGCTAACATTTAATGTTTTTATTCAAAAATTTCAAGATGTTACTTGCCTATTAAGAAAGATATAATCTTTAAACTCTAAGAATCATATCTTTTAGTTTCTTGATAGTCAAGTAATCAACTTTAATTTCAAAAATCAAATCTTTTTAATTTCCTTTTCAAATCTTTTTCAAAATGAATTTCAATCATATCTTTTTCAAAATCAATTTAAAAATCTTTTTCTAACTTCTTATCTTTTCAAAATTGATTTTCAAATCTTTTTCAATTAACTACTTAACTTTTTGTTTGATTTTAGAATTCTTATCTTTTTTAAAACCATCCAACTACTTTCCTCTCTCTAATTTTCGAAAATCATTAACACCTTTTTCAAAAATCTTTTTAATTAACTAATTGTTTTAAATTTTAATTTTATTTCTTTTAATAAATTCGAATTTCAACTTTAATTTAAAATAAAAACAAAAATATTTTTAATTATTTTCTTGTAATTCGAACTCTCTCTCCCTCTCTGTGTTCGAATTCTTCGTCCCGTCCCTCTATATCATTCTTCTATTCTTCTCTTCTTCTACTCACATAAAGGAATCTCTATACCGTGACATAGATGATTCCTCTTCTTCCTCTATTCTCTTTTTTTCATATGAGCAAGAACAAGGATAAGAACATTCTTGTTGAAGCTAATCCTGAACCTGAAAGGACTCTGAAGAGGAAGCTAAGGGAAGCTAAAGCACAACTCTCTGGAGATAACCTTACAGAAATTTTCGAAAAAGAAAGAGACATGGTGGTGCACGAAATTGTGATCGCTACAACTCAAATAATCCAAAAACTTGGTGTTCAACACCATGGCATAAACACAACTTCGCACAACTAACCAGCAATTGTACTGGGTCGTCCAAGTAATAAACCTTACGCGAGTAAGGGTCGATCCCACAGAGATTGTTGGTATGAAGCAAGCTATGGTCGCCTTGTAAATCTTAGTCAGGCAAACTCAAATGGGTAAGGGTGATATACGAATAAACATAAAGATAAAGATAGAGATACTTATGCAATTCATTGGTGGGAATTTCAGATAAGCGTATTGGTGCGCGAAATTGTGAACAATACTTTTTCACAACTCTCATAATCCCCGGTAATGGCTCCAAGAACTTGGTAGCTCAATACCATGGCATTACACAACTTCGCACAACTAACCAGCAAGTGCACTGGGTCGTCCAAGTAATACCTTACGTGAGTAAGGGTCGATCCCACGGAGATTGTTAGCATTGAAGCAAGCTATGGTCATCTTGTAAATCTTAGTCAGGCAAACTCAAATATATATGATGATGAACGAAAATAACATAGAAGATAAGGATAGTGATACTTATGTATATCATTGGTGTAAGAGCTTCAGACAAGCGTATGAAGATGCCTTCCCTTCCGTCTCTCTGCTTTCCTACTGCCTTCATCCAATCCTCTCTTACTCCTTTCCATGGCAAGCTCGTGTAGGGTTTCACTGTTGTCAGCAGCTACCTCCCATCCGCGCAGTGAAAGCTAATGCACGCACTCTGTCACAGTACTGCCAATCACCGGTTTGGTTCCCTCCCCTACCGGAATAGAATCACTCTTTTGCGTCTGTCACTAACGCCCAGTAGGTTACAGGTTTGAAGCACGTCACAGTCATTCAATCATTGAATCCTACTCAGAATACCACAGACAAGGTTAGACCTTCCGGATTCTCTTGAATGCTGCCATCAGGTCCTGCCTTTACCACGAAGACTCTGATCTCACGGAATGGTTGGCTCGTTTGTCAGGCGAGCACTCGGTTGTCAGGCGATCAACCATGCATCGTGCAATCAAGAATCCAAGAGATATTCACTAAGCCTCAGATGCTTGTAGAACAAGAATGGTTGTCAGTCACCTTGTTCATGGGTGAGAATGATGATGAGTGTCACGGATCATCACATTCATCAAGTTGAGAAACAAGTGATATCTTGGACAAAGAACAAGCGGAATTGAATAGAAGAACAATAGTAATTGCATGAATACTCGAGGTACAGCAGAGCTCCACACCTTAATCTATGGTGTGTAGAAACTCCACCGTTGAAAATACATAAGAACAAGGTCTAGGCATGGCCGAATGGCCAGCCTCCCAAAGAGGGTTTAATCATCAAAACATGATCAAAAGATCCCTCTAATACAATAGTAAAAGGTCCTACTTATAGAAAACTAGTACATAGATGAGTAAATGACATAAAAATCCACTTCCGGGCCCACTTGGTGTGTGCTTGGGCTGAGCAATGAAGCTTTTTCGTGTAAATACTCTCCTTGGAGTTAAACGCCAGCTTTAGTGCCAGTTTGGGCGTTTAACTCCCAATTAGGTGCCAGTTCCGGCGTTTAACGCTGGAATTTCTTGAGGTGACTTTGAACGCCGGTTTGGGCCATCAAATCTTGGGCAAAGTATGGACTATTATATATTGCTGGAAAGCCCAGGATGTCTACTTTCCAACGCCATTGAGAGCGCGCCAATTGGGCTTCTGTAGCTCCAGAAAATCCACTTCGAGTGCAGGGAGGTCAGAATCCAACAGCATCTGCAGTCCTTTTGAGTCTCTGGATCAGATTTTTGCTCAGGTCCCTCAATTTCAGCCAGAAAATACCTGAAATCACAGAAAAACACACAAACTCATAGTAAAGTCCAGAAAAGTGAATTTTAACTAAAAACTAATAAAAATATACTAAAAACTAACTAGATCATACTAAAAATATACTAAAAACAATGCCAAAAAGCATACAAATTATCCGCTCATCACAACACCAAACTTAAATTGTTGCTTGTCCCCAAGCAACTGAAGATCAAATAAGATAAAAAGAAGAGAATATGCAATGAACTCCAAAAACATCTATGAAGATCAGTATTAATTAGATGAGCGGGGCTTTTATCTTTTTGTCTCTGAATAGTTTTGGCATCTCACTCTATCCCTTGTAATTCAGAATGATTGGCTTCTTTAGGAACTCAGAATCCAGATAGTGTTATTGATTCTCCTAGTTAAGTATGATGATTCTTGAACACAGCTACTTATTGAGTCTTGGCTGTGGCCCAAAGCACTCTGTCTTCCAGTATTACCACCGGATACATACATGCCACAGACACATAATTGGGTGAACCTTTTCAGATTGTGACTCAGCTTTGCTAAAGTCCCCAATTAGAGGTATCCAGGGTTCTTAAGCACACTCTTATTTGCCTTGGATCACAACTTTATTTCTTCTTTTTTTTTCGGTTTTTTCCTTTCTTTTTTTTTTTTTGTATTCACTGCTTTTTCTTGCTTCAAGAATCATTTTTATGATTTTTCAGATCCTCAGTAACATGTCTCCTTTTTCATCATTCTTTCAAGAGCCAACAATCATGAACCACAAGTTCAAAAGACATATGCACTGTTCAAGCATACATTCAGAGAACAAAAGTGTTGCCACCACATCAAAATAATTAAACTGCTATAAAATTCAGAATTCATGCAATTCTTTCCTTTTCTATTAAGCACGTTTTTATTCAAGAAAGGTGATGGATTCATAGGACATTCATAACTTTAAGGCATAGACACTAAGACACTAATGATCATAAGACACAAACATGGATAAACATAAAGCATAAAAATTGAAAAACAGAAGAATAAAGAACAAGGAAATCAAGGAACGGGTCCACCTTAGTGATGGCGGCTCTTTCTTGCTCTTGAAGATCCTATGGAGTGCTTGAGCTCCTCAATGTCTCTTCCTTGTCTTTGTTGCTCCTCCCTCATGATTCTTTGGTCTTTTCTAATTTCATGGAGGAGAATGGAGTGTTCTTGATGCTCCACCCTTAGTTGTCCCATGTTGGAACTCAATTCTCCTAGGGAGGTGTTCAATTGCTCCCAATAATTGTGTGGAGGAAAGTGCATCCCTTGAGGACTCTCAGGGATCTCATGGTGAGAGGGGTCTCTTGTGTACTCCATCCTTTTCTTGGTGATGGGTTTGTCCTCATCAATGGGGGTATCTCCCTCTATGTCAACTCCAACTGAATAACAGAGGTGACAGATGAGATGAGGAAAGGCTAACCTTGCCAAAGTGGAGGTCTTGTCCGCCACTTTGTAGAGTTCTTGAGCTATAACCTCATGAACTTCTATTTCTTCTCCAATCATGATGCTATGGATCATGATGGCCCGGTCTATGGTAACTTCGGACCGGTTGCTAGTGGGAATGATTGAGCGTTGTATGAACTCTAACCATCCTCTAGCCACGGGCTTGAGGTCATGCCTTCTCAATTGAACCGGCTTTCCTCTTGAATCTTGCTTCCATTGTGCGCCCTCTTCACATATGGTTGTGAGGACTTGGTCCAACCTTTGATCAAAGTTGACCCTTCTAGTGTAAGGATGCTCATCTCCTTGCATCATAGGCAAGTTGAACGCCACCCTCACACTCTCCGGACTAAAATCCAAGTATTTCCCCCGGACCATAGTGAGATAATTCTTTGGATTCGGGTTCACACTTTGGTCATGGTTCTTGGTGATCCATGCATTGGCATAGAACTCTTGAACCATCAAGATTCCGACTTGTTGAATGGGGTTGGTAAGCACTTCCCAACCTCTTCTTCGGATCTCATGGCGGATTTCCGGATATTCACCCTTTTTGAGTGAAAAGGGGACCTCGGGGATCACCTTCTTCAAGGCCACAACTTCATAGAAGTGGACTTGATGCACCCTTGAGAGGAATCTATCCATCTCCCATGACTCGGAGGTGGAAGCCTTTGCCTTCCCTTTCCTCTTTTTAGAGGTTTCTCCGGCCTTGGATGCCATAAATGGTTATGAAAAAGCAACGCTTTTACCACACCAAACTTAAAATGTTTGCTCGTCCTCGAGCAAAAGAAGAAAGAAGAGAGTAGAAGAAGAAGAAATGAGGAAGAGGGGGAAGGTGGTGTGTTCGGCCAAGAAGGGAAAGAAGGGGTGTTTAGGTTGTGTGAAAATGAAGGGTTGAAGAAGGGTATATATAGGAGAGAAGGGGGTAAAGGTTCGGCCATTAGGGTGGGTTTTGGGAGGGGAAGTGGTTTGAATTTGAAGGGTGAGGTTGGTGGCGATTTATGAAGGATGGATGTGAGTGGTGAAGAGAAAGATGGGATTTGATAGGTGAAGGGTTTTTGGGGAAGAGGTATTGAGGTGATTGGTGAATGGGGGAAGAAGAGAGAGAGTGATGGTAGGGTCCTGTGGGGTCCACAGATCCTGTGGTGTCAAGGAAAAGTCATCCCTGCACCAAATGTTGCTCAAAATCACGTTTTGAGCCTTTTCTGGCGTTAAACGCCGGGCTGGTGCCCATTCCTGGCGTTTAACGCCAGGTTGTTGCCCTTTACTGGCGTTTAACGCCAGTCCGGTGCCCCTTTCTGGCGTTAAACGCCCAGAATGGTGCCAGACTGGGCGTTAAACGCCCAACAGCTAGCATTACTGGCGTTTGAACGCCAGCTTCTTCTCCTCCAGGGTGTGCTGTTTTTCTTCCTATTTTTCATTCTGTTTTTGCTTTTTTCATTGTTTTTGTGACTTCTTATGATCATCAACCTACAAAAAAGATAAAATAACGAAAGAAAATAGTTAACTATAAAACATTGGGTTGCCTCCCAACAAGCGCTTCTTTAATGTCATTAGCTTGACAGAGGACTCTCATGGAGCCTCAGAGATACTCAGAACCGTGTTGGAACCTCCCAACACCAAACTTAGAGTTTGAATGTGGGGGTTCAACACCAAACTTAGAGTTTGGTTGTGGCCTCCCAACACCAAACTTAGAGTTTGACTGTGGGGGCTCTGCTTGGCTCTGTTTTGAGAGAAGCTCTTCATGCTTCCTCTCCATGATGATAGAGGGATGTCCTTGGGCCTTAAACACCAAGGATTCTTCATTCACTTGAATGATCAACTCTCCTCTATCAACATCAATCACAGCCTTTGCTGTGGCTAGGAAGGGTCTGCCAAGGATGATGGATTCATCCATGCACTTCCCAGTCTCTAGGACTATGAAATCAGTAGGGATGTAATGGTCTTCAATCCTCACCAAAACATTCTCTACAAGTCCATGAGCTTGTTTTCTTGAATTGTCTGCCATCTCTAATGAGATTCTTGCAGCTTGCACCTCAAAGATCCCTAATTTCTCCATTACAGAGAGGGGCATGAGGTTTACACTTGACCCTAAGTCACACAAGGCCTTCTTGAAGGTCATGGTGCCTATGGTACAAGGTATAGAAAACTTCCCAGGATCCTGCCTCTTTTGAGGCAGTTTCTGCCTAGACAAGTCATCCAGTTCTTTGGTGAGCAAGGGAGGTTCATCCTCCCAAGTCTCATTTCCAAATAACTTGTCATTCAGCTTCATGATTGCTCCAAGGTATTTAGCAACTTGCTCTTCAGTGACATACTCATCCTCTTCAGAGGAAGAATACTCATCAGAGCTCATGAATGGCAGAAGTAAGTCCAATGGAATCTCTATGGTCTCATTTTGAGCCTCAGACTCCCATTGTTCCTCATTGAGGAACTCAGAGGAGATTGGTACACGCCCACTGAGGTCTTCCTCAGTGGCGTCCTCCTCCTCTCTTTCCTCTCCATATTCGGCCATGTCTATGGCTTTGCACTCTCCTTTTGGATTTTCTTCTGTATTACTTGGGAGAGTGCTAGGAGGGAGTTCAGTAACTTTCTTGCTTAGCTGACCCACTTGTCCTTCCAAATTTCTGATGGAGGACCTTGTTTCATTCATGAAACTTTGAGTGGTCTTTATTAGATCAGAGACCATTGTTGCTAAGTCAGAAGTATTCTGCTTAGAACTCTCTGTCTGTTGCTGAGAAGATGATGGAAAAGGCTTGCCATTGCTAAACCTGTTTCTTCCACCATTATTGTTATTGAGACCTTGTTGAGGTCTCTCTTGATTCTTCCATGAGAAATTTGGGTGATTTCTCCATGAAGAATTATAGGTGTTCCATAGGGTTCTCCTAGGTAATTCACCTCTTCCATTGAAGGGTTCTCAGGATCATAAGCTTCTTCCTCAGATGAAGCATCCTTAGTACTGTTTGGTGCATTTTGCATTCCAGACAGACTTTGAGAAATCAAATTGACTTGTTGAGTCAATATCTTGTTCTGAGCCAATATGGCATTCAGAGTGTCAATCTCAAGAACTCCTTTCTTCTGACTAGCCCCATTGTTCACAGGATTTCTTTCAGAAGTATACATGAATTGGTTATTTGCAACCATTTCAATTAGCTCTTGAGCTTCTGCAGGCGTCTTCTTCAGATGAAGAGATCCTCCAGCAGAGCTATCCAAGGACATCTTGGATAGTTCAGAGAGACCATCATAGAAAATACCTATGATGCTCCATTCAGAAAGCATGTCTGAGGGACATCTTCTGATTAATTGTTTGTATCTTTCCCAAGCTTCATAGAGGGATTCTCCATCCTTCTGTCTGAAGGTTTGGACTTCCACTCTAAGCTTACTCCATCTTTGTGGTGGAAAGAACTTTGCCAAGAAGGCATTGACTAGCTTTTCCCAAGAGTCCAGGCTTTCTTTAGGTTGAGAATCCAACCATATTCTAGCTCTGTCTCTTACAGCAAAAGGGAATAGCATCAGTCTATAGACCTCAGGGTTAACCCCATTAGTCTTGACTGTGTCACAGATTTGCAAGAATTCAGCTAAGAACTGAGGAGGATCTTCCATTGGAAGTCCATGGAACTTGCAATTCTGTTGCATTAGAGAAACTAATTGAGGCTTAAGCTCAAAGTTGTTTGCTCCAATGGCAGGGATAGAGATGCTTCTCCCATAGAAATCAGGAGTAGGTGCAGTAAAGTCACCCAGCACCTTCCTTGCATTGTTGGCATTGTTGTTGTTTTCGTTTGCCATGGGTTCTTCTTCTTTGAAGAATTCGGTCAGGTCCTCTAAAGAGAGTTGTGCTTTAGCTTCTCTTAGCTTTCTCTTCAAGGTCCTTTCAGGTTCAGGGTCAGCTTCAACAAGAATGCCTTTGTCTCTGCTCCTGCTCATATGAAAGAGAAGAGAAAAAGAAAATGTGGAATCCTCTATGTCACAGTATAGAGATTCCTTGAAATGTCAGAGGAAAAGAGAAATAGAAAGAAGAAGGTGAAGAAGAATTCGAACTTTAATTAGATAGAGTTCGAATTGTGCATTAAGAAGGAGTGGTACTCCATAAATAGAAGGATGTGAGAAGGAGGGAAGTGGATTTTCGAAAATTCAATTAAAAGATTTTGAAAACATTTTGAAAATTTGATTGATAATTTTCGAAAATTAAAAGTGAAAAAGAAATCAAGTGATTTTTGAAAAAGATTTTGAAATTAGAAGTCAAAAAGATTTGATTGAAAACTATTTTGAAAAAGATGAGGTTAAAAAGATTTGATTGAAAAGTTATGGTTTTAAAAAGATGTGATTGAGAAGATATGATTTGAAAACAATTTTAAAAGATATGATTTGAAAACAATTTGAAAAGATATGATTTTAAAAATTAATGACTTGCCTAACAAGAAAAGATATGATTCAAACATAAAACCTTCCTCAACAGAAAAGGCAAAAAAATGTTCAATCAAATCATTAATTGTTAGTAAGTATCTTTGAAAAAGGAAAGAAATTGATTTTGAAAACATTTGATTGAAAAGATATGATTTGAAAAAGATTTGATTTTGAAAAACTTTGAAAACTTGAAAAAAATTGATTTTGAAAACAAAATCTTCCCCCTAGCACCATCCTGGCGTTAAACGCCCAGAATGGTATACATTCTGGCGTTTAACGCCCAAAATGCTACCTCTTTGGGCGTTAAACGCCCAACCAGGTGCCCTGGCTGGCGTTTAAACGCCAGTCTGCCTTCTTCACTGGGCATTTTTGAATGCTCAGCTTTTTCTGTATAATTCCTCTGCAGTATGTTCTGAATCTTCAATTCTTTGTATCATTGACTTGAAAAGACACAAATTAAAAATATTTTTGGATTTTTAATAATCAAAATGCAACAAGAATCAAATAACAATGCATGCAAGACACCAAACTTAGCAGTTTGTGTACTACTGACACTATATGAGACACATAAATACTCAAGCCAAAAGAATTTAAAGATCAGGGTAAGAAATCATCAAGAATTACTTGAAGATCCTTAAGACACATGAATGAATGCATGCAATTGACACCAAACTTAAAATGAGACACTAGACTTAAGCAAGAAACAGCAAATATTTTTTTGGTTTTTATGATTTTGTAATTTTTTTTTTTTTTGTGTTTTTTGAAAATTAAGTGGAAAAAGGTATCAAAATTCTTAATGAGAATTCCAGGAATCAGTGCAATGCTAGTCTAAGACTCCGGTCCAGGAATTAGACATGGCTTCACAGCCAGCCAAGCTTTCAAAGAAAGCTTCGGTCCAAAACACTAGACATGACCAAAGGTCAGCCAAGCCTTAGCAGATCACTGCTCCAAAAGCAAGGTTGATGAAAATCAACAAGCTCTTGTGGTGATAAGTTGAAACCTCGGTCCAATCAGATTAGACATGGCTTCTCAGCCAGCCAGATTTCAACAAATCATCATGAAACTCTAGAATTCATCTTCAAGAATTTCGAAAAAAATAAATACCTAATCTAAGCAACAAGATGAACCGTCAGTTGTCCAAACTAGAACAATCCCCGGCAACGGCGCCAAAAACTTGGTGCGCGAAATTGTGAACAATACTTTTTCACAACTCTCATAATCCCCGGTAATGGCTCCAAGAACTTGGTAGATCAATACCATGGCATTACACAACTTCGCACAACTAACCAGCAAGTGCACTGGGTCGTCCAAGTAATACCTTACGTGAGTAAGGGTCGATCCCACGGAGATTGTTAGCATTGAAGCAAGCTATGGTCATCTTGTAAATCTTAGTCAGGCAAACTCAAATATATATGATGATGAACGAAAATAACATAGAAGATAAGGATAGTGATACTTATGTATATCATTGGTGTAAGAGCTTCAGACAAGCGTATGAAGATGCCTTCCCTTCCGTCTCTCTGCTTTCCTACTGCCTTCATCCAATCCTCTCTTACTCCTTTCCATGGCAAGCTCGTGTAGGGTTTCACTGTTGTCAGCAGCTACCTCCCATCCGCGCAGTGAAAGCTAATGCACGCACTCTGTCACAGTACTGCCAATCACCGGTTTGGTCCCCTCCCCTACCGGAATAGAATCACTCTTTTGCGTCTGTCACTAACGCCCAGTAGGTTACAGGTTTGAAGCACGTCACAGTCATTCAATCATTGAATCCTACTCAGAATACCACAGACAAGGTTAGACCTTCCGGATTCTCTTGAATGCTGCCATCAGGTCCTGCCTTTACCACGAAGACTCTGATCTCACGGAATGGTTGGCTCGTTTGTCAGGCGAGCACTCGGTTGTCATGCGATCAACCATGCATCGTGCAATCAAGAATCCAAGAGATATTCACTAAGCCTCAGATGCTTGTAGAACAAGAATGGTTGTCAGTCACCTTGTTCATGGGTGAGAATGATGATGAGTGTCACGGATCATCACATTCATCAAGTTGAGAAACAAGTGATATCTTGGACAAAGAACAAGCGGAATTGAATAGAAGAACAATAGTAATTGCATGAATACTCGAGGTACAGCAGAGCTCCACACCTTAATCTATGGTGTGTAGAAACTCCACCGTTGAAAATACATAAGAACAAGGTCTAGGCATGGCCGAATGGCCAGCCTCCCAAAGAGGGTTTAATCATCAAAACATGATCAAAAGATCCCTCTAATACAATAGTAAAAGGTCCTACTTATAGAAAACTAGTACATAGATGAGTAAATGACATAAAAATCCACTTCCGGGCCCACTTGGTGTGTGCTTGGGCTGAGCAATGAAGCTTTTTCGTGTAAAGACTCTCCTTGGAGTTAAACGCCAGCTTTAGTGCCAGTTTGGGCGTTTAACTCCCAATTAGGTGTCAGTTCCGGCGTTTAACGCTGGAATTTCTTGAGGTGACTTTGAACGCCGGTTTGGGCCATCAAATCTTGGGCAAAGCATGGACTATTATATATTGCTGGAAAGCCCAGGATGTCTACTTTCCAACGCCATTGAGAGCGCGCCAATTGGGCTTCTGTAGCTCCAGAAAATCCACTTCGAGTGCAGGGAGGTCAGAATCCAACAGCATCTGCAGTCCTTTTGAGTCTCTGGATCAGATTTTTGCTCAGGTCCCTCAATTTCAGCCAGAAAATACCTGAAATCATAGAAAAACACACAAACTCATAGTAAAGTCCAGAAAAGTGAATTTTAACTAAAAACTAATAAAAATATACTAAAAAATAACTAGATCATACTAAAAATATACTAAAAACAATGCCAAAAAGCATACAAATTATCCGCTCATCACGTATGAAGATGCTTGGTCCCTTCCGTCTCTCTGCTTTCCTACTGTCTTCATCCAATCCTTCTTACTCCTTTCCATGGCAAGCTGTATGCAAGGGTTTCACCGTTGTCAGTGGCTACCTCCCATCCTCTCAGTGGAAATGTTCAACGCACCCTGTCACGGCACGGCTATCCAGCTGTCGGTTCTCGATCATGTCGGAATAGAATCCAGTGATTCTTTTGCGTCTGTCACTAACGCCCCACAATCGCGAGTTTGAAGCTCGTCACAGTCATTCAATCATTGAATCCTACTCAGAATACCACAGACAAGGTTTAGACCTTGGTGCGCGAAATCGTGATCACTACAACTTCGCACAACTAACCAGCAAGTGCACTGGGTCGTCCAAGTAATACCTTACGTGAGTAAGGGTCGATCCCACGGAGATTGTTAGTATGAAGCAAGCTATGGTCATCTTGTAAATCTTAGTCAGGCAGACTCAAATGGATATGATGATGAACGAAAATAACATAAAAGATAAAGATAGAGATACTTATGTAATTCATTGGTAGGAACTTCAGATAAGCGCATGAAGATGCCTTCCCTTCCGTCTCTCTGCTTTCCTACTGTCTTCATCCAATCCTTCCTACTCCTTTCCATGGCAAGCTCGTGTAGGGTTTCACCGTTGTCAATGGCTACCTCCCATCCTCTCAGTGAAAGCGATTGCATATGCCCTGTCACGGCACGCGGAATTCAGCTGTCGGTTCTCGGTCAGGCCGGAATAATATCCATTGATACTTTTGCGTCTGTCACTAACGCCCCGCCTGCTAGGAGTTTGAAGCACGTCACAGTCATTCAGTCATTGAATCCTACTCAGAATACCACAGACAAGGTTAGACCTTCCGGATTCTCTTGAATGCTGCCATCAGTTCTTTCCTATACCACGAAGACTCTGATCTCACGGAATGGTTGGCTCGTTTGTCAGGCGAGCACTCGGTTGTCAGGCGATCAACCATGCATCGTGCAATCAGGAATCCAAGAGATATTCACTAGAGCCTTGATTGCTTGTAGAACAGAAGTGGTTGTCAGTCACTTTGTTCATAAGTGAGAATGATGATGAGTGTCACGGATCATCACATTCATCAAGTTGAAGAACAAGTGATATCTTGGACAAAGAACAAGCGGAATTGAATAGAAGAACAATAGTAATTGCATTAATACTCGAGGTACAGCAGAGCTCCACACCTTAATCTATGGTGTGTAGAAACTCCACCGTTGAAAATACATAAGAACAAAAGTGATCATTGGTTTCGGCCCCAGAGAGGGAACCAGAAGAACCAAGATGAAAATACAATTGTAAAAGGTCCTATATATAGAAAACTAGTAGCCTAGGGTGTACAAAGATGAGTAAATGACATAAAAATCCACTTCCGGGCCCACTTGGTGTGTGCTTGGGCTGAGCATTGAAGCATTTTCGTGTAGAGACTCTTCTTGGAGTTAAACGCCAGCTTTTATGCCAGTTTGGGCGTTTAACTCCCATTTTGGTGCCAGTTCCGGCGTTTAACGCTGGGAATTCTGAGGGTGACTTTGAACGCCGGTTTAGGCCATCAAATCTTGGGCAAAGTATGGACTATCATATATTGCTGGAAAGCCCAGGATGTCTACTTTCCAACGCCGTTGAGAGCGCGCCAATTGGGCTTCTGTAGCTCCAGAAAATCCACTTCGAGTGCAGGGAGGTCAGAATCCAACAGCATCTGCAGTCCTTTTGAGTCTCTGGATCAGATTTTTGCTCAGGTCCCTCAATTTCAGCCAGAAAATACCTGAAATCATAGAAAAACACACAAACTCATAGTAAAGTCCAGAAAAGTGAATTTTAACTAAAAACTAATAAAAATATACTAAAAACTAACTAGATCATACTAAAAATATACTAAAAACAATGCCAAAAAGCATACAAATTATCCGCTCATCACGTATGAAGATGCTTGGTCCCTTCCGTCTCTCTGCTTTCCTACTGTCTTCATCCAATCCTTCTTACTCCTTTCCATGGCAAGCTGTATGCAAGGGTTTCACCGTTGTCAGTGGCTACCTCCCATCCTCTCAGTGGAAATGTTCAACGCACCCTGTCACGGCACGGCTATCCAGCTGTCGGTTCTCGATCATGTCGGAATAGAATCCAGTGATTCTTTTGCGTCTGTCACTAACGCCCCACAATCGCGAGTTTGAAGCTCGTCACAGTCATTCAATCATTGAATCCTACTCAGAATACCACAGACAAGGTTTAGACCTTGGTGCGCGAAATCGTGATCACTACAACTTCGCACAACTAACCAGCAAGTGCACTGGGTCGTCCAAGTAATACCTTACGTGAGTAAGGGTCGATCCCACGGAGATTGTTAGTATGAAGCAAGCTATGGTCATCTTGTAAATCTTAGTCAGGCAGACTCAAATGGATATGATGATGAACGAAAATAACATAAAAGATAAAGATAGAGATACTTATGTAATTCATTGGTAGGAACTTCAGATAACGCATGAAGATGCCTTCCCTTCCGTCTCTCTGCTTTCCTACTGTCTTCATCCAATCCTTCCTACTCCTTTCCATGGCAAGCTCGTGTAGGGTTTCACACCGTTGTCAATGGCTACCTCCCATCCTCTCAGTGAAAGCGATTGCATATGCCCTGTCACGGCACGCGGAATTCAGCTGTCGGTTCTCGGTCAGGCCGGAATAATATCCATTGATACTTTTGCGTCTGTCACTAACGCCCCGCCTGCTAGGAGTTTGAAGCACGTCACAGTCATTCAGTCATTGAATCCTACTCAGAATACCACAGACAAGGTTAGACCTTCCGGATTCTCTTGAATGCTGCCATCAGTTCTTTCCTATACCACGAAGACTCTGATCTCACGGAATGGTTGCTCGTTTGTCAGGCGAGCACTCGTTGTCAGGCGATCAACCATGCATCGTGCAATCAGGAATCCAAGAGATATTCACTAGAGCCTTGATTGCTTGTAGAACAGAAGTGGTTGTCAGTCACTTTGTTCATAAGTGAGAATGATGATGAGTGTCACGGATCATCACATTCATCAAGTTGAAGAACAAGTGATATCTTGGACAAAGAACAAGCGGAATTGAATAGAAGAACAATAGTAATTGCATTATACTCGAGGTACAGCAGAGCTCCACACCTTAATCTATGGTGTGTAGAAACTCCACCGTTGAAAATACATAAGAACAAAAGTGATCATTGGTTTCGGCCCCAGAGAGGGAACCAGAAGAACCAAGATGAAAATACAATAGTAAAAGGTCCTATATATAGAAAACTAGTAGCCTAGGGTGTACAGAGATGAGTAAATGACATAAAAATCCACTTCCGGGCCCACTTGGTGTGTGCTTGGGCTGAGCATTGAAGCATTTTCGTGTAGAGACTCTTCTTGGAGTTAAACGCCAGCTTTTATGCCAGTTTGGGCGTTTAACTCCCATTTTGGTGCCAGTTCCGGCGTTTAACGCTGGGAATTCTGAGGGTGACTTTGAACGCCGGTTTAGGCCATCAAATCTTGGGCAAAGTATGGACTATCATATATTGCTGGAAAGCCCAGGATGTCTACTTCCAACGCCGTTGAGAGCGCCCAATTGGGCTTCTGTAGCTCCAGAAAATCCACTTCGAGTGCAGGGAGGTCAGAATCCAACAGCATCTGCAGTCCTTTTCAGTCTCTGAATCAGATTTTTGCTCAGATCCCTCAATTTCAGCCAGAAAATACCTGAAATCACAGAAAAACACACAAACTCATAGTAAAGTCCAGAAAAGTGAATTTTAACTAAAAACTAATAAAAATATACTAAAAACTAACTAAATCCTACTGAAAACATACTAAAAACAATGCCAAAAAGTGTATAAATTATCCGCTCATCACAACACCAAACTTAAATTGTTGCTTGTCCTCAAGCAACTGAAAATCAAATAAGATAAAAAGAAGAGAATATACTATAGACTCCAAATTATCAATGAAACATAGCTCCAAATTAGATGAGCGGGACTAGTAGCTTTTTGCCTCCGAACAGTTTTGGCATCTCACTTTATCCTTTGAAATTCAGAATGATTGGCTTCTTTAGGAACTTAGAATCCAGATAGTGTTATTGATTCTCCTAGTTAAGTATGATGATTCTTGAACACAGCTACTTATTGAGTCTTGGCCGTGGCCCAAAGCACTCTGTCTTCCAGTATTACCACCGGATACATACATGCCACAGACACATAATTGGGTGAACCTTTTCAGATTGTGACTCAGCTTTGCTAGAGTCCCCAATTAGAGGTGTCCAGGGTTCTTAAGCACACTCTTTTGCCTTGGATCACAACTTTATTTCTTTCTTTTTTCTTTTCTTTTTCTTTCTCCCTTTTTTTTTCTTTTTCGTTTTTCTCCTTCTCTCTTTTTTTTTTCTTTTTTGTATTCACTGCTTTTTCTTGCTTCAAGAATCATTTTTATGATTTTTCAGATCCTCAGTAACATGTCTCCTTTTTCATCATTCTTTCAAGAGCCAACAATTTTAACATTCATGAACCACAAATTCAAAAGACATATGCACTGTTCAAGCATACATTCAGAAAACAAAAAGTATTGCCACCACATCAAACTAATTAAGCTAGTTTTAAAGATGAATTTGAAATCCTGTACTTCTTGTTCTTTTGTGATAAAAACAGTTTTCATTTAAGAAAGGTGATGGATTCATAGGACATTCATAACTTTAAGGCATAGACACTAAGACACTAATGATCACAAAACATGGATAAACATAAGCATAAAATTCGAAAAACAGAAGAATAAAGAACAAGGAAATCAAAGAACGGGTCCACCTTAGTGATGGCGGCTCTTTCTTCCTCTTGAAGATCCTATGGAGTGCTTGAGCTCCTCAATATCTTTTCCTTGTCTTTGTTGCTCCTCTCTTAGTTGTCCCATGTTGGAACTCAATTCTCCTAGGGAGGTGTTAATTTGCTCCCAATAGTCTTGTGGAGAAAAGTGCATCCCTTGAGGCATCTCAGGGATCTCATGATGAGAGGGGTCTCTTGTTTGCTCCATCCTTTAGTAATGGGCTTGAGGTCATGCCTTCTCAGTTGAACCGGCTTCCCTCTTGAGTTTCTCTTCCATTGAGCGCCCTCTTCACAAATGTTTATGAGGACTTGGTCCAACCTTTGATCAAAGTTGACCCTTTTTTGAGTGAAAAGGTGACCTCGGGGATCACCTTCTTCAAGGCCACAACTTCATAGAAGTGGTCTTGATGCACCCTTGAGATGAATCTATCCATCTCCCATGACTCGGAGGTGGAAGCTTTTGCCTTCCCTTTCCTCTTTCTAGAGGTTTCTCCGGCCTTGGATACCATAAATGGTTATGGAAAAACGAAAAAGAAACGCTTTTACCACACCAAACTTAAAAGGTTTGCTCGTCCTCGAGCAAAAGAAGAAAGAAGAGAGTAGAAGAAGAAGAAAATGAGGAAGAAGGGAATGGCTTTGTGTTCGGCCATGTATGGGTGGGTTTGGGAGGGAAAGTGGTTTGAATTTGAATGGTGAGGTAGGTGGGATTTTATGAAGGATGGATGTGAGTGGTGAAGAAGAGAGAAAGTGGTAGGGTAGGTGGGGATCCTGTGGGGTCCACAGATCCTGAGGTATCAAGGAAAAGTCATCCCTGTACCAAATGGCATTCAAAATCACGTTTTGTGCCATTTCTGGCGTTAAACGCCGGGCTGGTGCCCATTTCTGGCGTTTAACGCCAGCTTTTTGCCCCTTTCTGGCGTTTAACGCCAGTCTAGTGCCCCTTTCTGGCGTTAAACGCCCAGAATGGTGCCAGACTGGGCGTTAAACGCCCAACAGCTAACCTTACTGGCGTTTAAACGCCAGTAGGTGCGTCCTCCAGGGTGTGCTATTTTTCTTCCTGTTTTTCATTCTGTTTTTGCTTTTTTCATTAATTTTGTGACTTCTCATGATCATCAACCTACAAAAAAAATAAAATAACAAAAGAAAATAGTTAATTATACAACATTGGGTTGCCTCCCAACAAGCGCTTCTTTAATGTCATTAGCTTGACAGAGGACTCTCATGGAGCCTCACAGATACTTAGAGCCATGTTGGAACCTCCCAACACCAAACTTAGAGTTTGAATGTGGGGGTTCAACACCAAACTTAGAGTTTGGTTGTGGCCTCCCAACACCAAACTTAGAGTTTGACTGTGGGGGCTCTGTTTGGCTCTGTTTTGAGAGAAGCTCTTCATGCTTCTTCTCCATGGTGATAGAGGGATACCCTTGGGCCTTAAACACCAAGGATTCTTCATTCACTTGAATGCTCAACTCGCCTCTATCAACATCAATCACAGCCTTTGCTGTGGCTAGGAAGGGTCTGCCAAGGATGATGGTTTCATCCATGCACTTCCCAGTCTCTAGGACTATGAAATCAGCAGGGATGTAATGGTCTTCAATCTTCACCAAAACATCCTCTACAAGTCCATGAGCTTGTTTTCTTGAGTTGTCTGCCATCTCTAATGAGATTCTTGTAGCTTGCACCTCAAAGATCCCTAGCTTCTCCATTACAGAGAGAGGCATGAGATTTACACTTGACCCTAAGTCACACAGAGCCTTCTTGAAGGTCATGGTGCCTATGGTACAAGGTATTGAAAACTTCCCAGGATCTTGTCTCTTTTGAGGTAATTTCTGCCTAGACAAGTCATCCAGTTCTTTGGTGAGCAAAGGAGGTTCATTCTCCCAAGTCTCATTTCCAAATAACTTGTCATTTAGCTTCATGATTGCTCCAAGGTATTTAGCAACTTGCTCTTCAGTGACATACTCATCCTCTTCAAAGGAAAAATACTCATCAGAGCTCATGAAAGGCAGAAGTAAGTCCAATGGAATCTCTATGGTCTCATTTTGAGCCTCAGATTCCCATGGTTCCTCATTAGGGAACTCATTGAAGGTCAGTGCACGCCCATTGAGGTCTTCCTCAGTGGCGTTCACTTCCTCTCCTTCCTCTCCAAATTCGGCCATGTTGATGGCCTTGCACTCTCCTTTTGGATTTTCTTCTGTATTGCTTGGGAGAGTACTAGGAGGGAGTTCAGTAATTTTCTTGCTCAGCTGACCCACTAGTCCTTCCAAGTTTCTAATGGAGGATCTTGTTTCAGTCATGAAATTTTGAGTGGTTTTGATTAGATCAGAGACCATGGTTGCTAAGTCAGAGGTATTCTGCTTAGAACTCTCTGTCCGTTACTGAGAAGATGATGGAAAAGGCTTGCCATTGCTAAACCTGTTTCTTCCACCATTATTGTTGTTGAAACCTTGTTGAGGTCTCTGTTGATCCTTCCATGAGAAATTTGGGTGATTTCTCCATGAAGAATTATAGGTGTTTCCATAGGGTTCTCCTAGGTAATTTACCTCTTCCATTGAAGGGTTCTCAGGATCATAGGCTTCTTCTTCAGATGAAGCATCCTTAGTACTGCTTGGTGCGTTTTGCATTCCAGACAGACTTTGAGAGATCAAATTGACTTGTTGAGTCAATATCTTGTTCTGAGCCAGAATGGCATTCAGAGCATCAATCTCAAGAACTCCTTTCTTCTGATTAGTCCCATTGTTCACAGGATTCCTTTCAGAAGTGTACATGAATTGGTTATTTGCAACCATTTCAATCAGCTCTTGAGCTTCTATAGGCGTCTTCTTTAAATGAAGAGATCCTCCAGCAGAGCTATCCAAAGACATCTTGGATAGTTCAGAGAGACCATCATAGAAAATACCTATGATGCTCCATTCAGAAAGCATGTCAGACGGACATTTTCTGATCAATTGTTTGTATCTTTCCCAAGCTTCATAGAGGGATTCCCATCCTTCTGTCTGAAGGTTTGGACTTCCACTCTAAGCTTACTCAATTTTTGAGGTGGAAAGAACTTTGCCAAGAAGGCATTGACTAGCTTTTCCCATGAGTCCAGGCTTTCTTTAGGTTGTGAGTCCAACCATGTCCTAGCTCTGTCTCTTACAGCAAAAGGGAATAGCATAAGTCTGTAAACCTCAGGGTCTACCCCATTGGTCTTGACAGTGTCACAGATTTGCAAGAATTCAGCTAAGAACTGATGAGGATCTTCCAATGGAAGTCCATGGAACTTGCAGTTCTGTTGCATTAGAGAAACTAATTGAGGCTTAAGCTCAAAGTTGTTTGCTCCAATGGCAGGGTTAGAGATGCTTCTCCCATAAAAGTCGGGAGTGGGTGCAGTAAAGTCACCCAGCACCTTCCTTGCATTGTTGGCATTGTTGTTGTTTTTGGCTGCCATGTGTTCTTCTTCTTTGAAGATTTCTGTTAGGTCCTCTTCAGAGAATTATGCTTTAGCTTCTCTTAGCTTTCGCTTCAAGGTCCTTTCAGGTTCAGGATCAGCCTCAACAAGAATGCCTTTGTCTTTGTTCCTGCTCATATGAAAGAGAAGAGAACAAGAAAATGTGGAATCCTCTATGTCACAGTATAGAGATTCCTTGAGGTGTCAGAGGAGAAGAAAAATAGAAGGCAAAAGTAGAAGAATTCGAACTTATCAAGAGAGATGGAGTTCGAATTGTTCATTGAGGAATAGTGTTAGTCCATAAATAGAAGGATGTGAGAAGAGGGGAAGTAATTTTCGAAAATTAAGTAAAAGATTTTGAAAACATTTTGAAAAACACTAATTGATTTTCGAAAACCAAGAGTTGAAAAGAAATCAAGTGATTTTTGAAAAAGATTTTGAAATTAGAAATCAAAAAGATTTGATTGAAAACTATTTTGAAAAAGATGTGATTAAAAAGATATGATTTGAAAAACATTTTTTTAAAAAAGATTTGATTTTAAAAATGAATAACTTGGCTAACAAGAAAAGATATGATTCAAACATTAAACCTTCCTCAACAGAAAAGGAAACATACTTGAAATATTGAATCAAATCATCAATTGATAGCAAGTATCCTTGAAAATGGAAAGAAATTGATTTTGAAAAAGATTTGATTGAAAAGATATGATTTGAAAAAGATTTGATTTTGAAAAGATTTTGAAAACTAAAAAAAATTTGATTTGAAAACAAAATCTTCCCTCTTGTGCCATCCTGGCGTTAAACGCCCAGAATGGTGCACATTCTGACGTTTAACGCCCAAACTACTACCCTTTTGGGCGTTAAACACCCAGCCAGGCACCCTGGCTGGCTTTTAAACGCCAGTTTGCCTTCTTCACTGGGCATTTTGAATGCCCAGCTTTTTCTATGTAATTCCTCTGCTGAATGTTCTGAATCTTCAATTCCCTGTATTATTGACTTGAAAAGACACAAATTTAAAAATATTTTTGGATTTTTAATAATGAGGAATAATCAAAATGCAACTAAAATCAAATAACAATGCATGCGAGACACCAAACTTAGCAGTTTGTATACTACTGACACTGATAAAATAAGAATGCATATGAGAAACACAAAACACTCAAGTCAAGAGGATTTAAAGATCAGAGCAAGTAAATCATCAAGAAAAACTTGAAGATTAATGAAGACACGTGCATGAGTGCAAGAAGAACAAAAACATGCAATTGACATGAGACTCTAGACTTAACAAGAAACATAAAATATTTTTGGTTTTTTTTTATTTTGTAATTTTTTTTTTTTTTGGTTTTTTCGAAAATTAAGTGGAAAAGAAAATAAAGGTATCAAAATTCTTAATGAGAATTCCAGGAATCATGCAATGTTAGTCTAAAGCTTTAGTCTAAAGAAATTAGACATGGCTAGCCAAGCTTCAGCAGAACATTGCATTCAAGAGCTAAATTGATGAAGATCAATCAGCTTTGGTGATGATAAGAACATCACCTTGAAACACTAGAATTCATTCTTTAAGAACTCTGAAGAAAAATACCTAATCTAAGCAACAAGATGAACCGTCAGTTGTCCAAACTCAACAATCCCCGACAACGGCGCCAAAAACTTGGTGCACGAAATTGTGATCGCTACAACTCAAATAATCCAAAAACTTGGTGTTCAACACCAAGGCATAAACACAACTTCGCACAACTAACCAGCAAGTGTACTGGGTCGTCCAAGTAATAAACCTTACGCGAGTAAGGGTCAATCCCACAGAGATTGTTGGTATGAAGCAAGCTATGGTCACCTTGTAAATCTTAGTCAGGCAAACTCAAATGGGTAAGGGTGATATACAAATAAACATAAAGATAAAGATAGAGATACTTATGCAATTCATTGGTGGGCATTTCAGATAAGCGTATGAAGATGCTTGGTCCCTTCCATCTCTCTGCTTTCCTACTGTCTTCATCCAATCCTTCTTACTCCTTTCCATGGCAAGCTGTATGCAAGGGTTTCACCGTTGTCAGTGGCTACCTCCCATCCTCTCAGTGGAAATGTTCAACGCACCCTGTCACAGCACGGCTATCCAGCTGTCGGTTCTCGATCATGTCGGAATAGAATCCAGTGATTCTTTTGCGTCTGTCACTAACGCCCCACAATCGCGAGTTTGAAGCTCGTCACAATCATTCAATCATTGAATCCTACTCAGAATACCACAGACAAGGTTTAGACCTTCCGGATTCTCTTGAATGCCGCCATCAGTTCTAGCTTATACCACGAAGATTTCGGTTAAAGAATCCAAGAGATATCCACCCAATCTAAGGTAGAACGGAGGGGGTTGTCAGGCACACGTTCATAGGTGAGAATGATGATGAGTGTCACGGATCATCACATTCATCAAGTTGAAGAACAAGTGATATCTTAGAACAAGAACAAGCGGAATTGAATAGAAGAACAATAGTAATTGCATTAATACTCGAGGTACAGCAGAGCTCCACACCTTAATCTATGGTGTGTAGAAACTCCACCGTTGAAAATACATAAGAACAAAAGTGATCATTGGCTTCGGCCCCAGAGAGGGAACCAGAAGAACCAAGATCTGATCTAAGAACTAGATGTCCGAAGATGAAAATACAATAGAAAAAGGTCCTACTTATAGAGAACTAGTAGCCTAGGGTTTATAGAGATGAGTAAATGACATAAAAATCCACTTCCGGGCCCACTTGGTGTGTGCTTGGGCTGAGCATTGAAGCATTTTCGTGTAGAGACTCTTCTTGGAGTTAAACGCCAGCTTTTATGCCAGTTTGGGCGTTTAACTCCCATCCTTGTGCCAGTTCCGGCGTTTAACGCTGGGAATTCTGAGGGTGACTTTGAACGCCAGTTTGGGCCATCAAATCTTGGGCAAAGTATAAACTATCATATATTGCTGGAAAGCCCAGGATGTCTACTTTCCAACGCCGTTGAGAGCGCGCTAATTGGGCTTCTGTAGCTCCAGAAAATCCACTTCGAGTGTAGGGAGGTCAGAATCCAACAGCATCTGCAGTCCTTTTTAGTCTCTGAATCAGATTTTTGCTCAGGTCCCTCAATTTCAGCCAGAAAATACCTGAAATCATAGAAAAACACACAAACTCATAGTAAAGTCCAGAAAAGTGAATTTTAACTAAAAAATAATAAAAATATACTAAAAACTCACTAGATCATACTAAAAACATACTAAAACCAATGTCAAAAAGCGTACAAATTATCCGCTCATCACATGGCCGAACCCAACAACAATGGTGGAGATGCAAGGAAGATGCTTGGTAACTTTGTTGCACCCTCTTCTGACTTCTATGGAAGAAGCATCTCAATTCCTGCAATTGGAGCAAACAACTTTGAGCTTAAGCCTCAGTTTCTCTAATCCAGCAGAATTGCATGTTTCATGGACTTCTATTGGAAGATCCTCATCAGTTTTTAGCTGAATTCTTGCAAATCTGTGACACTGTTAAGACCAATGGGGTTAATCCTGTGGTCTACAGACTTATGCTTTTCCCTTTTGCTGTAAGAGACAGAGCTAGGACATGGTTGGACTCACAACCTAAAGAAAGCCTGAACTATTGGGAAAAGCTGGTCAATGCTTTCTTGGCTAAATTCTTTCCACCTCAAAAATTAAGTAAGCTTAGAGTGGAAGTCCAAACCTTCAGACAAAAGGAAGGTGAATCCCTCTATGAAGCTTGGGAAAGATACAAGCAATTGATTAGAAGGTGTCCTTCTGGCATGCTTTCAAAATGGAGCATCTTATGTATATTCTATGATGGTCTGTCTGAATTGTCCAAGATGTCATTGGACAACTCTGCTGGTGGATCTTTTCATCTGAAGAAGATGCCTGAAGAAGCCCAAGAACTCATTAAAATGGTTGCAAATAACCAGTTCATGTACACTTCAGAAAGGAATCCTGTGTAATAGGATGACTCATAAGAAGGGAGTTCTTGAGGTTGACACTCTGAATGCCATATTGGCTCAGAATAAAATATTGACTCAGCAAATCAATATGATTTCTTAGAGTCTGACTGGAATGCAAGCTGCATCCGGCAGTACTAAGGAAGCCTCCTCTGAAGGAGAAGCTTATGACCCTGAGAATCCTGGAATGGAAGAGGTGAATTACATGGGAGAATCCTTTGGAAACACTTATAACCCTTCATGGAGGAATCATCCTAATTTCTCATGAAAGGATCAACAGAAGCCTAATCAAGGCTTCAATAATAATAATGGTGGGAGAACACGGTTTGGCAATAGCAAACCTTTTCCATCCTCTTCTCAGCAATAGACAGAGAATTCTAAGCAGAGCCATTCTGATTTAGCAACTGTAGTCTCTGATCTATCTAAGACCACTCTCAGTTTCATGACTGAAGCAAGGTCCTCCATTAGAAATTTAGAGGCACAAGTGGGTTAGCTGAGTAAAAGAGTTACTGAACTCCCTCCAAGTACTCTCCCAAGTAACACAGAAGAGAATCCAAAGAGAGAGTGCAAGGCCATCAACATACCCCACACGGCTGAACCTGGAGAGGAGGAAGAGGCAGTGATTACCAGTGAGGAAGACCTCAAAGGACGTTCACTGGCCACTATGGAGTTCCATCATGGGGAACCACAGGAATCTGAGGCTCATACAGAGACGATAGAGATTCCACTGAACTTATTGTTGCCATTCATGAGCTCTGATGAGTATTCTTCCTCTGAAGAGGATGAAGACATTGTTACGTCATTTACTCATTTTTGTAAACCCTAAGCTACTAGTTCTCTATAAATAGGACCTTTTGCTATTGAATTTTCATCTTTCAATCTTTTGATCAAACTTTTATGATTGAACCCTCTTTGGGAGGCTGGCCTCATGGCCATGCCTAGACCTTGTTCTTATGTATTTTCAACGGTGGAGTTTCTACACACCATAGATTAAGGTATGGAGCTCTGCTGTACCTCGAGTATTAATGCAATTACTATTGTTCTTCTATTCAATTCAGCTTGTTCTTGTTCTAAGATATCACTTGTTCTTCAACTTGATGAATGTGATGATCCGTGACACTCATCATCATTCTCACCCATGAACGTGTGCCTGACAACCACCTTTGTTCTACCTTCGATTGAGTGTTTATCTCTTGGATTCCTTGATCAGAATCTTCGTGGTATAAGCTAGAATTGATGGCGGCATTCTTGAGAATCCGGAAGGTCTAAACCTTGTTTGTGGTATTCTGAGTAGGATTCAAGGATTGAATGACTGTGACAAGCTTCAAACTCGTGATTGTGGGGTGT